>NW_020956435.1:19144-21157 GCF_003031625.1 Empidonax traillii
ATATATGATGGATAAAATATGTTTTATTGTTCCTTGGGTCTGAAATCTTGAACTTTATGTCCATTTCTTGGATATATATGTTACAGGTGTATTTTATGCTCCAGAATCTATCTTCATTCTTACTTGTCTCGAAAGGGAAAAATGTTTATATTACAGTCCCCAAAAAATCCTGAAAAAGGAAAAATTAAGCAATATCTCTTTTTAAACTTTATTCTACTCGTGTAAAATTTTAGGTTGACAGTGTGGCTTACACTCATCTGCTCTTATCCATCCAGAAAGAGAAAGACTGCTTAAAAACACTAATTAGAGAATAGCAGTATACATAGAAGTTAGTAGAGAATAGAGCTAGAAATGAAGAGTATTTGTGGGAAAAGTTATAAGAATGGAGAGAGCTGGGGTAAAAGGTAATAGAAACAAATATATATTCTACCACAATTCAAATAGTGGATGTAAACCAATATTGTACCTACTCTATGATTCAGAGCCTTAAATGATTATGAATTTGTAAAATTTTCAAATAAGACTGCTTTCTCTGAGTTACAGAAAAAAAGATGGAGTACTGTTAGAGTAGGTTTAGTCTATTAAGTTGACATCTCTTGAAATGAGAGACTACGCTCTTCTTGCTGTTGCTTACAAACTTATAAAGTTCATGTAATATTTTCCTTAGCTCTTAATGGTACCTTTTTCACACAACCTTTATCTAAAAATAAATTTTAAAACCCAAGCAAAGAAGTAAGTAACATGCCAAACAAGGTCAAAAACTAAACTAAAATTTAAATTCTATTCTATGATCATATTTGCTCATACTTTGTAGCAGCCTCAGTTCCATACTCTTAAGATAACATTCAAGATACCTGACAGAAACATTTTTGCATAATTGCCTGTGATGATGGCAAAAATTTTACTCATTAGGAAGTAAATTACACATTGGAATGCTCTTTCCTTATCTGTGTAGTTTGATATATGGGTATCTGGGAAATTCAGAAGTCTGATGCAACATTTTGACGTGATGAAGAAAGTGAAAAAAGAGATGTTATGTTTTGCTTTGAGATAGAAAATGTGTCAGTAATTATGCTTATGGAAGGAGAATAAATCAGTTTTTCTAAAACAAGGCTAAAGTCTGGATTAATTCCATTTAATTTTGCAAGCTTAACTGTACTTTGTAGCCTTCTCTCAGCTATTAAGAAAGTCAAAGGAGAGAAACATATACTATGATAAAATGATTTTGGGGAATGGTTATCTCTCTCCGTTGATTAAATGTGAACCCTGATCCATTGTTGTCTAATTGATATCTCATTTAAATTCCTGAATTCACATGAAAGAAATCCAGGCTTTATATCTGTAACTTTATATCTGTAATTCTTCTGTTAATTTCTGTGTGCTTGCTAAAGACATTTTCTGTCTCAATGCTAAAGGTACAATGTCAAAAGGGAAATTATGCCCAGCCGCTAATAAAATTTCTTTGATCTACAGCCTTTCTGGGATTCATTTTTCCCATAGCCTTTATTAACATAAACATTTTTATTTATCCGATAGTGGCATTGAAAGTCTTAGAAAAAAAATGAACTATGTAAATACAGTGTATCTGATACAAGTATGATTATTTCAGATTATTTTCCTGAGGCTAGTGAGAAACTGCCAGTGTACAGAGGGAGAGAAACGCACTATATGTACCACCGTTTAATTTTATGAGACAGAAATGAGAGCATAAGAAAAAAAAAATTAATATAAGTTTGGAACTTTATTTTTTCCAATTTTAGCTTGCCATCCTTGGTTTCATTCACTGCCCCTTGTTCTATTACAGAAGAGGCAATGAGATAGTCGTTTCTAATTTGTCACCTCTACAATGCAAAGAATTTTATATATTTCTATCAGTTCTTAATCTAGAGATAATTTCCATGTTCATCAGATCAGTTTCTTGCTGGCATGAGGCTGAAGATGCTGGTTTGTAAATTGAAGCATTATGCAATGTCCCTGACAAACTCGTCTCCTTTTCTCTCTGTTTCTCTGCAG
>NW_020956435.1:21315-76523 GCF_003031625.1 Empidonax traillii
GTCACCTCTACAATGCAAAGAATTTTATATATTTCTATCAGTTCTTAATCTAGAGATAATTTCCATGTTCATCAGATCAGTTTCTTGCTGGCATGAGGCTGAAGATGCTGGTTTGTAAATTGAAGCATTATGCAATGTCCCTGACAAACTCGTCTCCTTTTCTCTCTGTTTCTCTGCAGTACTGATGCAGCTTTCCTAATAGTTAAAAGATATGCCCCAAGATGTTCATCAATTTTTCTCTGTCTTCATGAGTTCCTCCAGAACAAACCTCATGATCTTGAAATGCAGAATTTTGTCTCTGAAAGCCATTTGCACCTTATATAGTATGTACACATACACACTACTTAAGGATCAGGTAATATTTTAAGTCGAAGTGCAATGCATTAGAAACTTCCTCCCTCCTGTCACTACCAGGGAGACTTCTTGGATTCTTTTGACATCAAGAGATCAGTTGTTCCTTTAATTTGCCTTGCATTAGGGTGATCTGCTACACTTCTGAAACAGAACCACAGAATCACAGAATCCACTGAGTTCAAGTCTAAGCCCTGTTTAGGACCATCCCCAGCAGTCACACCATGTGCCTGACAGTATCATCCAAAGGCTTCTTGAACTCTGCCAGGCTTGGTGGTGTGACCACTTCCTTGGGTGAAGAACCTTTTTCTAATATCCAACCTAAATCTTCCCTGACACAATTTCAGGCCATTCCCTGGGGTCACTGGTCACTGCAGAGGAGATCAGAGCCTGCCTCGCCTCTTCCTCTCACAAGGAAGCTGTAGACTGCAGCGAGGTCTCCCCTCAGTCTCCTCCAGGCTCAACAGACCAAGCAACCTCAGCTCCTCATGTGGATTCCCCTCAAGGCTTTTTTGTCGCCCTCCTTTGAACACTTCTAATAGCTTAATGTCTTTTTTATGTTGCTGTGTGTGATGGACTGAAATGTTGTTAATGTCTTAAACATTGTCAACATCACAGAAAGCCTTTTTGTTAGACTGCAAGGAAGCAACTGCTTATCTGTGACCATGGAATCACACCCCCCACACCCCTCAATATACTTCCTGACTGAAACTTGTACTGTGAAGGGGAACATGAGATAAGACTACTGTCGAATTATCTCAGGTCTGAGGAGAAGTAAACAAGGCTCAAGGAAGAAGAATGTATTTGTGTTAAGAATCAGTCCTAACTGGGTTCAGTGGGTGGCGTGGGAGAAGGGTTTTGAGTCTGTGATGGCAAAATCTCTGCACACCGAAGACAGTAACACCCCCCACTCCAGGAACACCATGTACACACAGGTTATTCACTGGAGAGTCAGCTGAATAGGGATCACAAACCATCAAAGACCCTCAAAGCACAACCCCACGACTAATTTCTGAGACCTTCCACCACCAGGGGATTGCATGTGATCCAAGTGGAAAACAAAAATTTTTCCAATTATAACAACCTCAGAGCTACTCATTGACCTGATGAATCTGCCTGCTCCTATGGTATTATTCCTTATTACTGGAAGGATCAAGGAAATCACTGCCTCTACTCCTGATCCCTCTGCCAATCCTCCCAGTGACCTGAAGTCTCTTTTGATTGCTTCAGACCTTGTTATTTCGTCGCTGTCAGTTTGACCAATGAATAATAGATAGTAATCAGAAGGCCTTACTAAACTGGAGAGTTTTCTGGTAATGTCCATTACCTACACCTCTGGCAGACAGCAGACTTCCCCGTGAGTTGGGTCCAGTCTGCATATCAGGCCCTCAATTCACCTTAGAAGGGGGAATCTGTTACAACTACCCTTCTTTTCCTGATGTGACATAAAATGATGTTGTTTTAGGAGGTCCCACTACCCCAGAAGGACCTTCGCCCACCTCATCGGTTTGTCTGGCCTTCTAGTTCCAGGCCCTCACACCCACTGTGGATGGTACCAGTCCTACCTTTCGAGAAGGAGGAGGAAGAACCTTCCTCGTTGTATGTGCAGTGATGAGCTTCCAGCCTTTATCTTCAACAGATCATTAATTAACATTCCTTTGACTATTTACTCTGCAGGGTTCTGAGTCCACCTCCTTCTCCACCACAATTGTGATTTGAGACTCCTGAGAACCTTGAGAGTGTGGTGTCTCTGAAAATAAATAATCAGTCTATCTCTTGTTTGCTCAAATACTAAGCAGCCTGTTCACTTCTTTCCACAGTTCCTTTACCTGATGACATAGTTCTTCAATCATGGCACACCTTCTGCAGAACCACTGTTTGTCCACCCCAGCTTCACAAAGGGCATCAGGCACTCCTTGCAACTTACGACCTGGAGAGCTGCATCTGCCATCAGCAGGTCTGGCTGTCTGGAGGCTGGTTTAGTGACTCCTGAAGCTACAAGGGATTGAGCTTTATCATGTTTTACTATATTTTTTCACTCTGAATAGTATCTTCTCTGTTTCTTTTATAAAGAATTACAAAATTTTTAAAAGAATACTGAAAATGCATAATGTCTTTTAGTGAAAGAGAAGTGTCATGCATTAATGTTCAATGCTGTGCATTTTCACTTGGTTTTCCACATATAGTAGAATGGAGATAGAATACTTAATATAATGCATATTTCACATTTAGCGCCATATAGAAAACAATATTAGCCATCTACTCTGGACTTTCATGATATGTGTTTCAGTAGTAACTGTTCACAGCCATACTCCATCTGGAAATGGGAGACAGCAATACTGCTTCAGTGCTGTAACATTGCCAAATGATGGGATGGAATGTTAATTTTATGGTTAAAGAACAGTGAAGCAAGTTACCATGGGATTGCTTTTTGAAAAGGAGGCATTATTTTCAGCAAGGCTTCCATCTGTAAACATCTCTAACTCCTTACTTAATTTTCTGCTATTTTCTAAAATGTCGTGCTGGTAAAGACCTTT
This sequence comes from Empidonax traillii, assembly GCF_003031625.1. NCBI lineage: Eukaryota > Metazoa > Chordata > Aves > Passeriformes > Tyrannidae > Empidonax > Empidonax traillii. Next base: position 24,204 of record NW_020956435.1, read on the forward strand.
AATAGTATTCATCTGTAGTAGTGGATTCAGTATTAAGGACAAGTAGTATATAGCACTGTACTCTGCTACATAATAACTAGCTGAATTTTGTGATAAACCTTTCCTGATCTCTTCTAGCGGTGATTTTTTTTTTTTTCCCAACATTGTTGGGAAACACAGAAAAATATACTTGAATACAAGATATATATTCTTTTCCTAGAGATGCTGATTTCTTGTTTTAGATTAAAAAAAGGGCCTAATATTAATTAAAATAGACAAGAACATAAAATGGGTCTACTTAATAAAAAATCTGAGTGGGGTATTCTTGCCATTAAAGATTTCAGAAATTCATTATGTTAACCACTGTGAAGTTAGATGGGAAAAAGCCTCAAGAGACCCATCTGTGGGACCCCATTATCACTGAGAGGGTTGTAGTAGACAGATTTAAGCAATAGCAATTCATACATTACTTTTAGCACCATTCATATGTCTTATCTTGCTTGTAAAGGTATTAAAGGAGAAATTGAACTGTCTCACTCACTGGCTCCTTTTGAGTATTAGAGTCACAGTATCAAATGGTGAGAATTCTGTCCATATGTTCCATTATAAAAAAGGAAAAGAAAATTCCTATATAGCAGGTTATCTGGTTGAAATGAATATGAGGCCAAATAACTAATTTCCTTGAGTCCTTGTAGCTGTATTAGTGTCATGAAAATGTTTCCCTGTAAAGATGTACCTTAAAAGCTGAGCAGTCTACAAATGCTTTTTATGACAATTGTACATACTTCTGCTGAATTGTGTGAGTATATATATGTTATCTATATATGTATATATAGAAAATCATCTCAATTTCTTGAAATACCAGAATTCTGAAAAGCTTTAAAATTTCAAAGGAGATACACAGCAATAATTTTGTTTCAACTTTAAAAATTATTTTATTGAAACAAGCGTATATAATTCTGTAGCCAGACTACAAAGATATCTATATCTGTATCATCTATATATATATATATTTACCTCATTTTAATTTACTTGCAGATAAACTATATACTTAGTTTGTATCTAAAACATTGGATTTTTATTGTGAAATTTGTGCATTTGTTGAATTTTTTTTGAAGTTAAAATTGTTAAAATTTTCATTAGTTCATTATCATAAATGGCTGCAATGTCCTAGCCTGTGGTTTGTGAAAAGGCGCAACTGTAAATATATTGTAAAAGTGACATTCAAAGTATCTTTTAGAAAGTTTGGAGGCATTTGATTTACTCTCTTGGATTGAATCAACCACACAGGTACTAAATCAGTCAAAGATTTTGAGAATAAATCTATTATTAGAAATCAAGGCACTACCATGAGTTGTTTAAAGCAAAAAGATATTTTCAGAGCTTATAATTTTCCACATAAAACTTTCAAAGACAGAAAAATGCACTAAGACAAATCATAGTAAATTCCAAGGCATATAGCAAAGTCATAATAAATTCTCCTGTGCCATTAGGAGCTCTATGTTTGGCCTTTCAAAATGGTGAGCATTTGTACAGAATACATGGCAAACATCAATTTCTTGCAAAGCATGGACTAAAATTCCCTTTCCTTGGCATACTTTTTTAAAGACAACAACTGGTTATAGGCTTGTCAGGGGAGGAAAATGGATACCTGTTCAATACTCTTCATTGCCTTACAGAGTTTATGTGCTGAAGAGTGTCCTAAACATACCATGGATTGTAAACAAACGTGAAAGTAGTACTAATGGAAATAGCATAGATTCATGTTCTTGCTTTTTTACACTAAGGAGAAATTTTCCAAGATTCCCTGGAGAGTAGGAGGAAATGAGTCTTTTTAGAACTTTACCAGTTGAGTAAGAATGTTTGCATGCCATTTCCTCACTCTGTACATAAGTACACGTGCACTCACAAACACACACACAAATGTATACGAACACTGACCTACACAAGCGCTGACTATTGAACTGGTATCCTGAAAACTAAAACAATATCTTATTTGCCATAAAAAAAATTAAAAATTCCAACAGTTGCATTAAGACAAACTTCACCTCATTTCACACCATATCCTTCAAAAGAGACAGTAAGTGCAAGTTGAAGGGCATAAGGATAAAAGTGAGCAAAACAAAGGGAATTCCTGGAAGAGAAGTGATAACCTTTAAGCAAAGTTTTTAGGAAAGGAGCTTCATGCTAGGTAGGAACTCTCTTATAAAGTCTTCTGATAAAATCTGTGCAACTTTCAGAACTAACCAGAGAAAAATTTGCTTGTTCATTTGCTTGTCCTGGAGATGGCAATGGAAAATATGAATGAAAATATTTTAGTTCATTTTATTCGTGCAAAGACATTTTTGTATTTATATATATTTGTATATATAATGTCGACATATATTTGGAATTAATTTCCTTAAAAGTCTGTACCAAAATTCTGAAAAAATACATATGAAGAATTAGCTTGATTTTCCTATGTCAGTTCTGTATAGCATATAGTACATTTACTTTATGATCTATGCTAGGGAATTTTTATACATTAATTATATTTTGTTCAATGCATCATTGATATATTTTGCTATATATTTTGCATTCCATTTGGTAATTTTCATATTTCAAAAAACAATTATTTAGAGCAATTTTTTATAGGGAAGAAGACTTGTAATTATTGGCTAAATTAAAACAGCTATAAGACAATTTATACTTATGCTAAAAGACTATAATGAATATTAATATACTATAATGAGCATTTTAATGTGAAAAAAATCCAAATCAATTTTGTTTAACTGAGATAAAGATTCTTTTTCTCAGTAGGAGCAAAATTACCATACTGGTACATTCTTTTCCTTGATTTGAGCAGGAAATTTATATTTCAAGGACATAACACAAGTCTATTCAAAGACAAGACTGAGATTTTAAAACCACCTAAGTAAAGAAACATGTAAATTGTTTTCTCATTGTGACTGCTTTATTTTATCCATTTAACACATAATGCTATTCAAGGGATCAACATCTTATATATTCAGCTGAAGAACATTAACAAAGGAAAGGTCAAACTGATCAGCTTTTTGTGTACATTATCTGCTGTCACCTTATACCTCAGAAAGTGGACAAAACCTGTTCCTGGATTTATAAAATGCTCAAAGCACTTCAGATTGTAAAGATTTATAGGTAACACCAAGTTTGCTATCAGAAACTAATTCACTTTCCACTTTTGCATTCTTTTCCTCACAAGAGATTGACAGAAGGTCAAATCAAAAGAAAAATATTGACATTTTTCCCAGGTAAGACATGATCTAATCATAGGGTCTTAGGAGCCATTCTTACCTAATTATTATTCGAAACCTTACAAAATACAGAAAAACTGCACCTAACCTGTATATTCCTCCATTTTTTTTATTTTTGCATTAATCTCATGAATTTCTATCCAAAATATTTTTATTTTTTATAACAGTGTGAAATGTGAAAAAAACCAAGGAAAATCACAGTTTAGATTTTTAACAAAATATAGGAAAATTAATTAAATTAAGTGGAATGTGAAAACTGGTCTACTATAAACCACCATCACTGATATCTTTTTTGGCATTGCTAGAATATTTGCTGTTGCCTCAGTATTTTTAAGTGGGTGACATAAATGCCTATTAGGTAGGATATCTAATGAAATTTGGGATATATTTTTTGGATCTTCGTGTTGGCTACATATTGAAGGAGGGAAATAAAATGTAACTGGAACCAAAATATGGCCATGCAAACGTCTGCATGAGGTTATTGAATTATCCAAATGCAAGCAATTTAAGTTATTTTATTTAATGAGCAGAAATGACTGAGTTTTCTGTTAGTATTCAGGATTTTAACAGGTCAGTGATGTGTTGGTAGGCAACCCTGTTGCTCACTCACTTCCCACCAAATGGAATGGAGGTGAGAATTGGAAGGGTAAAAGTGAGACAACTTGTAGCTTGAGATAAAGACAGTTTAATAGGTAAAACAAAAATCTGACACAGAAACAAAACAAAACAAGGAATTCATTCACTGATTAATCATGGGCACTCAGGTATTCAGACATGTCCAGGATAGCAGGGTTCCATCATGCATAAGGGTGACTTGGGAAGACAAACACCATCACTTTGGACATTTCCACCTTCTTCCCCCAAATTTTGTTTCATATGGTGTGAGATATCCCTATGGTTAGCTGGGGACAGCTGTCCTGGCTGTGTCCCCCACCAACTTCTTGTGAACCCCCTACCAGCTCCACTGACAGAGCTGCACTGGGAAAAGGAAAACATGACACTGTTCAGTAGTAGTTGAAACATCCCTATGTTATCAGCAGTGTATTAATCATGAATCCTAACCAAAGCACCATACTTGCTACTAGGAAGAAAACTAGTTCTACCCCTTCAAAAATTAGTATATACTTCTATGACATTATATGTTAACATGGAAATATCCTTTCATTCATAGGTTAACTACCCATATATTAGTGCTGGGACATCAAATCAAAAATTGATTCAGACTTAATCAAATAATGGGATTGATTAATGCAAAAGAAAGTATATTAGGTGTTATCTTTTTTATCTGATAGTTACTCTGATCAGCAAATCAAAATGGTATCAAATGTTAAAAAAAATTTATTTTTTTTAACACTTAACATTTAACACTTGACATTTTTAACGCACTTACCACTAGTTTTCAAAATTTGACTCCTATATCTAACAGAATTATCTGAAAAATATATGTTAGCAAGAATAAAGAGAGAAATAGAAAGCTCAAATATTCGTTTCAGAGGACTGGGTTTTATTCTAACACAATAAAATAATTGAAAAATACCTGAGTTCAGTATATGATTCTGCAGACTTTATTTGAGCAAAATATCATTTGACCTCCAAAAATGTTGCCAATAGTAGGGTCAAGCCTTTTAAAAGAGACAAGTCAACAAGTTTTATATTGTCTCTTGTAAATCAATTTTTCTATTATGAGATATTTTAGTACAGTCTGAGAAACATAAAGATTAATAAAATCTAGACTTCCTTTCATACCTGAACATATCCATGCCCTCCAAGTTTGTAACCACAATTTCTGTTTCACAGTTCTGATAAATGCTGTAGTTAAAATTTGAAAATAAATCTGTGTGTTATTTCCTTAATTTGGTAATGTTCTTTTAGATAATCAAATGTTTGTCTGTAGTACAGCTGCTAAAGTTAAGATCAACTCAGAAGTTTCAAAGCAAATCCTGACAGCAACAAAAAAAAATTGAGCTGACATTAGAATATGATCACTGGGTATTAAAAGTTAAACATTTCAAAGAACAGTCAACTTCCTTTCATCTAAACTTCATACAGTGCAGAAACCAATAGAGAAGGTGTATCTAATACTAAGTAATGCTGTCAGTTGTAGAATGCAGCAAACCTGGACCCCTCTACTACGAATAAGTCTGTCTACAAGGGTGAATGCTGAACAAAATTTGGGTCCTTTCATCAAAGAAGATGAATCGGGAGGCAAAGACTGTTACAGCCATCTTAACCTGAAGCTGACTAAAACTCCCTCATCTGCAGTAACACACCACTAGATTCATATTTCCTATGTTCCCCTCTTCATACTTGTATTCCCCTCTCCATACTCGTATTCCCCTCTCCATACTCAATGCCTACTACTTCCTCTGAGATGTCTCCAAGAGATTCTTTACATAGAGTACTTTAGCAGATCTCACCCTGGGTGACGAACTCTTATACGGCATTAAATCCAGGAAAATTGTGTTCTGATATTCAGCCGATCCAAAGAGTTTCTCCTTGAGGGTTATCAAACCAGTTTTCTGGCTTCTCTGTCAGAAAAGTTGCTATTGCCTACTTTTAACAGAATAAGCTCATATGCCTGACTGTCATAAATGATATTTAATTCTTTCCCCAGCAAGATCAACACCTGCTCACAATGTGAGTCTTTCAGAAAAACACAATTGTCTTTTTTTAGTAGCAAACAAAGACTATGAGCATGGAAGCAAGTCAATAAAGTAGACTGCAAATGTTTGCATTATTAGAAGCAAGTAAAAAAAGATGACCTCCTTTTTTAAGGGTGTGATGGTGTGGGTGGTGATAAATGAAGTTTTAACCTCAGTGGCTTTTTTAGATAGAAAATGTATCAGAATAAAAATATAATTCTAGTTTTATTAATTTTGCAGAGTTTTATTTACCTAGAATTTGTAGATCAAAGCAGACACAAAGTGCTTCTATATCAGAAATAGTTGAAGTTTGAAGGACTTGAGTTTTTAAATTCAAATCCTTCCATTTACTTTTGTGCTCTGTATTTTATACTACCGTAAGAATTCTATTTGTAAAGAGATTTTACTTTTTACTTTTATTAATTTTAATGTGTCTTGTATAATATTGCTATTACAACCAGATGATATTGTTTCCCTGACAACAATTGTATGTTACCTTGTTAAAATAGCAATATTTTCTGCTTTTTTTTCTCTCTCTAGTCTTTTTTGGACAGAAGGATAAGAACACTTCATAGCCCCTGACTCACTAATAAAAGATTTTTAAAATAGTCTGGACCAAATTAATATGGCTTTATTTACTGGTGTGGTACTTTTACTATATGAGACATAGCTCAGACTCCCACCATATTATTTGTACACTTAAATTTGAAAGGTTTGTGTTCCTTAATTCAAAAGGAATCAATTCTGTCTTGAAATTCCCTGTTAATTGGCAAGTCTAACCTCCAAGCTCTGTCTATATCTACATTCAATATAGGAAAGTTCATGAACTTTCAATTTTAAGTCACAAAGTTACAAAGTTTTTGGATAACATGAAAACTGGCTTGCACCAAAACATGGTCACTACCTGTTCACTACAAATTCTCTTACTTTATTTTTCTCCTAGTGTATCTGAACATTTAAAATGTAGCTAAACTATTTAAAATGCATAGGAAACAGCACAATACCTGCTTGTCTTTAAGGATATAATTTGGATTATACCATGTTATAAGCAAGGTTAACTCACAACTCATAGAAAAAAAATAAACTTTTAATGTAAAATAAGATCTCGGGCTTTAAAAACCTGTTCTAAATCAGCTACTAGCTATGGATTGGTTTTCTATTGAAAAACAATAACAAACCATGAAACCTCAATGTTATGGAGCAAAACACAGAAAACATTTGTTTGAAATCAGCAAGTTTTCTTTGAACTATTTCACATAGAAAAACATATGTTTTTCTTATAATTTGGCTATGAAAAAAAATATATATATTTTTTTTGCCCCAGTTAGTTAAAGGCTTAACCTTTCCTTTAGAAATAGAGTTTACTGGTTCCCTACTTTTTTCCTCTACTTAACCAATCTCCTCAGTGTTTTAAAAACACTTACATAATGCCCTGTTATCACTATGATAAAAATGTTCTGTAATGGCATTGTAAGTTTAAACACAGGTGCTCACAATGTTTTTTCCCTTATAAACTTATAAGTGCAATAAACTCTTCTTCTAAGATAGATACTGACTTTTCAAGAGTGAACTACTGTTTTTCAGGTTTTAAAATAATTTTCCAAGGTTTTGCTAGAAAAACCCTACAATTATTACTGTTAGGATAAAACTTCTTAACAAGTCTAAATGTTCAGAACAACATAAAAAGACATTAAAGGAGATATCATAGACTTATACTGGTAAATCCAGGCTTAACCACTGACAAAAAAAAGTCTCTCTTAATAATGGACTACAACTATTGTCACATCTAAGATAGCAGCTTCACAGTTACAGTTTACAATACGAAATGTTGGTGGGACCATGAATAAAGATGCATATTCATGACAAAATCATTACATTGCATTAAAGCAAAGAAGTACCTTTCTCCTCTAATAGGTAAAGGAAGAATATATTACAGGTTAAAGCAATAACTGACGTGTCTTTTACAAACAACAGAGGTCTTTGAGAGTAATAGCTCCGAACTGCAGCTTATTGCAAAGGATCTTTCAGATGTTTAGTCAATATGTCCTGAGCTCAGCTGTAAAATCAAATTTTGGATCATGGTGGAATTTTCATATCTGCAAAGAGTCCTGAACAATTTTTCTGTCTTCTCTTCCATGAGGCATAGTCCTCTCCTAAGAATCATCACGTCAGATCCCAAACTCTCTGCTTTGGCAGACTTCAGCCCTCATTATGATGTCATCTATTTTTCTACTTACTTGTTCTTCAGACATTTAGGTTGTTACAGACAGTTGGAAGCGTTCACAACTACAGGTTGTTCCAAGTGTTCAGTAGGATCACGTTCAACAGCAGTTCTGTAGACTTCTGATATAAGACTTCTTTGCATTTGTCTGTTACTGAGAGAGGCTGGTGTCACTGCCTATGTCTACACTGGAAAATAGAGAAAATAGTCTCAGCCCCCAGAGTCTCACACCCATACAGTTCATGGCCAGTGTGAAGTTAATTAATTTAAGAGAATAATATTGTTCAGATATTATTATGGGGCACATCTTATGATTATCTGAAAAAAGGTGAACTACCAGCATGAGACAGTGTCTGCTAATTAACCATTGCCTCATCTATATTGACTTTAGTGAAAGAAACTCAATAGTACTTCTGCTATTCTTTACTGAAAACTAAAAATTTTTTGAAGTCTTCTAAATGAAAAAATAAAAGAGTTTGGAACTTGCTGGAGAATTTGGATTTTAGTCCTAGGGAAAAGTTAAAAAAAATTATGTAGGTACATTCGAAAAATCTGGTTTTTTATTCGAATGAAGATAGTCTGTAGAAGAAGTAGTGCAAGAGCAGAGAAGGATGATGTAGTGGTTTTGAATCTAGGCCTTCCTTGGTGATCAGGTTGTAACCAAGGAACCAAGGTCATGTTCCCAGTATTCCATACAATTTTACATAAGCAAGAGTATAAATAAGGAGAGAGAGGAAGCTCTCGCTCTCTTTCTTCCGGCGGACCCAAGGTGGAGGTAGCTCTACTGTCGCTCTACCTGGGTGAGGGAGTGAGGCCTGACGTGTCTGGTTGGCCTTGAGAGGCGGACAGTGCTGTGGTAGCTGTGTGGGGTGGCTCGCTTCCTCTCGAGGGGAGTATTTAACTTTTTGTCCCTTTTTGTCCCTTTTGTATCCCTTTTTGTCCCTTTTTCGCTTTTCCCTTTCCCTTCCCTTTCCCTTTTGGGGAGTTCCCTTTTTTTGGTAGTGTGTATATAGTTTTCTTTATATATATTTAAATTTGAAATTTATTTGGTTTGGGTTCTTTTGGGTTTTTTTCGGTCGGCTGGGAGAAAGTGAAAGGTTTTGTCCCCAGGGTCCAGGCACTTGGCTGGGAGCCAAGTCCAACCTGGGACAGATGAGAATAACATATTTTCCCTGGAGCCAATTCTCTAGTATTTTGATGAAGTAACAAATGGGAAATTCAGATTGAATTGACATTAACTTTGGGATTTAAGTAATTTGGTTCCCCATGGTAAAAATTAATGGTATTTATTATGAATAGGAGAAGACTTCAGTACAATACCAGTGGCAAAGTGTAGGCAGAAAATTGATCAGAATAGTTCTTTTAACTGAGATAATTCTGTGCATAATATTTTTAGAAAAATGAAATATGAGATTAGGAAAGAAAGAGTAAAAAGAAGTAGCCAAAGACAAAGACAGATGACTGAGATTATGGAGAAGAAATCCATTTTGGAAGTTGTTATGTTATCATGAGGATCAAGAAAACAAGGGCTATGTACACAGGACAGGAAAAGAAGGAAAACTACCTGGGTGAACAATAGCCTTGCTGAAAAGGACCTGGGGGTTGCAGTAGATAGAAGGCTGGTATGAGTTGAAAGTGCCTTCTCAATGTCAACAAAGCAAACTGCATACTGGGAGGACACAGTTTTGCAGGTGATAGGAGGTAATCTACTTTTTCATTCCTCAAGATAAGGAGAAACCAGTATACTTGAATACCAAATTTTAGTCCAGAAATATCTTTCTACTCCTGTTTTTTTCACCAACACCAGTTATCTTTTCTCACCAGCTGTCTCAGTTTGGAATTGACAAATATTTCTTGTGCTGTTTCAACATAGCTATAAGATCACATCAATCCTGTTACATACAGCCATTATGCTATAACTAATATGCCTTTACTCTGATGATAATATACAGTTTCATCTTGCTTTCTGATTTGAAGAGAGAAACATGCCAACAAACAAACAAACTGAACAAGTGGTCAGTAGGAGGTAACTGCTGTTTTACATCAGTTCAGCAAACTAGAATCCTGAGCCAGCAAGTCTCAGACTATGTTGGCACCAAGGAAATAAGAGACAGTTTATCCAGTAATATAATGAAAAGGTGTGGGACCAGACTTTTTCCAAATGAGTTATAAAGCACTAACTCTCACGCTCTGACTCTTGACACTAGCTTGGCAAGTAAACTATTATGATGAGTCAGGGACTTGTGGGATGGAGAGCTTGATGTCATATCACTGAACTACAGCTCATAATAAACTTATCCTTTTTCAGCAGAACCAGACAAGACACTCTAACTGAAGTTCTTTTCCTTTTTTTTCAGCAGCTTCCTGTTCACTTCCTCTTACTATTGACCATAACTTAAAAGTGATCTCAATTTGTTTGTTGCCTTAAATGAATCCTTTTAAGCATATTGTAACAAACAAGTGAGCAGGAAAAAGAAAGGTAGCATGACAATTCCTTGTCATGCCAAGTCATTGCAAAGGGTTTATTTTTTCACAAGAAAGATTAAAGGCATGACAGAACTATTAATTACTGGGTCTCTTGCCTAATTTGTTTGACTGAAGCCAAGTAATAACATTTTTGTCTTGCCAGGATTTTTGATGGATGAGTATCATGTAAACAAATGACTCATTGTACTCAGTAGAGAGAGAATGAGTCTGTCAGACTATAGGTAATGGAGAGACAGAGACTTATTGAGTACAATAAACCCCTTTACCCTCCAGGGTATACATTTAAATGAGTCAGACATTTCTAAAATATCTGTGTCTTTGAAATAATATGGGACGATAAGTCTTACTACTTCAGATAGAGCTGAGATATATGTGTCTCAGAGCTTTGTGTGCTATGTAATATTTATTTGATTGCCCTTTTACAGATTTAAGACAATGGAGAATAATGTTGTATAAAATGAAACTTTGCACAGTTTAGAAGACTGTCCATTGTCATTATGTCATTAAGGCCATAAATGGGTTTGAAAAAGGAACCTCTGAAACTGGTATATTCAGTTATCTGTAAATTATTGTGACATTTGAAGGTAGAATGTTGTTAGAACTCATGACATTTTTGCCACTGATTTCTTATTAGAGTTTCAGTCTGTAGACACAGCTACAGCAGGTTCTGTGAGCAAGCAGGTAAAAAACTCAATCCTGATTTTCAAAATGGTAGAATATTTCTGAAGTGTGTAACACCACTCAGATAAACTACACAGATATGTAGAGAATGGCATTATACATTGAGGCTACTTAAGTCAGTAGTGGGGAAAGAAAGAAGAACGGAAATAAGGAGTTACATTGTAACTATTTGAAGTGTAAAAAAAGCATTTAGTCCAGGAAAGAGACACAGAACTAAATCAGTTGTGGTAGGACAATCTTTCACATACGTAAGTACTAGAGTAGCAGTTTTGTATCCATTAAGCTCTGAGGTAAGACCTTTATCTCTTTGCACACATTTGGCAGGTCTCAAGCATTTATTGAAAATGCCAAGAGGAGAAAATACAAATGCAGAACTATTCACTGTTGAATTGGATGTTGCCATGGAAATGAGCCAGCATTAACTTATTATGACGAGAAAAATTACTCACAAGCTTGAGATGACAGTCCTCTGTAACTGTTTAGGATAAAAAAGGTACAGTTTTCATGTCTTGAATGAGATTGTTCTTTTAGTTAAATCCATGTAAGTACCACTAAAATAAATTAGATAATATTTTTAAAACAGAACATTATACTGTTTCTCTCTAGAAATGGTCATAGAAGATGAAAATTACTCTTGTTTATATATGGTACTTCTGTAGATCAAAACAGAGTAATCACAATAGCAACACTTTGTAAGGAAATTAAAGGGTGAAAACAAACTTCTAAATTTTATAGAATTTAAATTCATTCTCAAATAAATTTTCTGCCCTTTTTATTTTTCATTCCAATAATACAGGAATTTATCACTCATTTCGTCACTCATACTTCATGAAATTGTTTCTATCATGCATCTTTACCCTGAGGTCAGTCTTTTTTCTTAAATTTTCTTTCCAAAAAAAGCTCTTACACATGAATGTAGCAGGCCTCTGGTAATTTCCTAGCTGCTTCTTTACCCTAGATATTTACCCAATGTTTAAACCAAAATCTCAACCTCTTTCTTGATATTTTCTTATTAAAATATCAAACAGTTGAACACAGAAAGAGTCAAACCTGAGCTCTCTACCCTTGCCCCCAAAGTATTTTCCCTCTTTTGCCCATTGCTGAACTTCATTTTCCAAGTCATCTGAAAAATATTAATTTAATTGCTGCAATTAAGTATTCTACATTTCCTTTTGAGAATATTTCTTAGGTGTATGAAGTCCAAACTCTCATTTAGGTTCCTAGCATCTCAATTTCTACAATATTTACTCCTTTACTCCTAAAAAAGCAATCTTACGGTGCATATATATATTTATATAGGCATTCAAAACTATGTTACAAAGTTCTAGTCTGGCACTTTATCACCATCATCTGCTTCTCACATTGCAGTAGCTCTTATTTATTTAAACATATTCCTATAAACATAGTAGATTTATATGGCTATCTCTGGGCAAAAGACATGGCAATAACTCACATAGTAGTGTGAGAGAAAAGTAATCTCTGAATGGAAGCTAAACAATTCCTCCTTACAGATTTCAAATGATTTCCACTGAAATGTCTAGAAAGGATCATAAGCTAGCATATATTTTTTGAGATTTAATGTATTCATGCTTTAGCAACTCATATTACTTTTTCCTGTTTATCATCTCTTCCACCTATCAGAAGACTCTGATCTCAAATAATTTATTGGTTTTGTTCTTGCAATAGCTAAAGAAAAATTCATAGTAACATCAAGAAATAAAGTGTGCTATTACATTTGAGACTCAACTATGAAATAACTTTGTTTATTCTAAAACATTTTTAGATGTTCTGAAACATCTATATCTGTATCTTGCATACAGTTAATACACCAATATTGGAAGTTTTTATGGATATAATTTTCAAAAAATATCTAAGATTATTTTTGGAAGGATGATAGCCTATAGCTCATCAAAACCGTGAGTTTATTCTTCATCTCTTTTTTTTTTTTTTTTTTCCTCTTCCATACTTATAGACTGTGGTTTTGGAAACATGCACTTATCTAGAAATTCTGGGAAAAATTTACATATGTCAGCATGTGAAAATCTCCTTCTTGTTGAAAAAGTGAACAAGATGTTCCTGACAGGCCCAGATAAACACAAAGGACATCAGATTTCATATAATGTGTATATCTTCTTCTCATTTATCAGTTGTATCATAAACAGATCACAGTTGAGATACCTAGATGTGTTTTCCAAGCCATCACAACAGATAGTCCCACTTACTTCTCACTTTTGAGTTTTATGGTCTCTCTTAGCCTGTTTTCTAGATAGTAATGTTTATTTATTTTTCCATATCTGCTAGAATTACATCATCAAGTGTCTTTATCTGTAATGAAATATTTTACCACTCCCATAGCTACAGAAATGGAATCAAAGAAACTTAAGCAACACTGAATTACTTTATATATTCATCTGCTATGTTACCAAAGCATCATGATATAAAGTATAGTTGTTTTTTCCATTTAAGTTCTTGCTGGTATACCTCACTTTTCTGTAATCAGTGTTTCCCCAAAGTTAAACTTAATATCATAAATCTCTGTTTCCAGTTTAAAAACACTTAGATGATGAAATAGGTTGTTACTGGTGGATAGGAAAACAATTTAAATATAAAGCATTCAGTAAGAGAATTTTCTAGTCAGCATAATTTTTGTGGTTTTAATAAAGTATGATTTATGAAAGAGCTACACTGAAATAAATAGTATGGTTTTGAATAAGCTATAACATTATTGTTTTAATATGCTTGTGATTCTTCAGGAAATGTATAGGTTTTTATCATTGTTTTTCTTTTACTTTTGATTATAAATTACAAAATAATTAGCTGTTCTCTTTATCATAGCCAAATATGCTGGGTTTATGATATTTTATAAAAAACATTGCATTTAATTTTAAAAACTGACATTTCAAAAAAAATAAAATTGTGCACTGCTATGACTCTAGTATGTCATTATCTGTCCCTAAAGGAAACTCAGCAGGTAATTTATAAAGCAAACAGAATTTCCATGTCAAACACCTAAGCTTTTTCTGCTACTTTCAAATATTTTAAAAAATTACATTACTTCTAAAAAACACAGACATGATTACTTAGAGGTGTTTTTCCTATATTTTGCAGTATATTTCTTACAATTTGTATTTGCAGATCACGCCTATATAGAAACAAATGAAAATCTACAGAAAACCCGATATTTATTCAACATTGTTTGAAATAAACATATATTGTCATTATGTTTTGAGGTTTGTTCTTTTTTGGTCCATTCACTTAATGAAAACTCTTATACAAATTGGTATAAGAATTATACTAATTCTTTCAGGGTAGGCAAAAACCTAAGAAGAGAAACCATTACGCAGATTACAATAAGAAATATAGAGTTAGGATTTATTTGCTTTATTTTTGGGTTAATTAGTAGGATCCATTCATGCCTGTTTGAGAACTCAAGGTAGACTATGATTTCTAAATTCAGGCTTAAACTGGAGAAGGACTATCAGAATTTTTGGAATGTACTTACAGCACATGCATTGCAAGATTTTTTAAGTGGCTTTTTTTTTTCTTTCCAGATTCAAGTCCTTAAGCTTCATGATTATGCTAGGCCATATTTTCTTTTTTAAATGAACCACCTTTTTTGTATGGGAATGTAGATAAAAACCATGACTTACTGATTAAAAAAACATAGATGTGAAACCACAGTATTGATCAATATTTTAAATCTCATGACTATTCAGTCAATTTAATGATTAGACTTTAAAGCTTGCTTTTGGCATTATTGATAATAAAACATTATTCTTTTCACACTTCAGAGAGGGTTTTTTCAGAGGTTTGAAATTCATGATAACCCAAATACCAAGAGTCATACTGTCTATTGAATATTGTCACTGTGTGTCCATTTCGGAGAATTCTCAGTACTATTGCTTGAAATGAAATGCTTCACAGTCAGCAGTACCAGACTGCTATATCTAAAAGCAGTGTCCCTGGTGGTGCAGTGGCTAAACCACAGCATTGTCAACGCTGAGATCTGAGTTCGATTCCCGGTTAGGACACTACTCGGGCAGATGGAGCTCGCTAGCCCTGTAAGGCAATCCATCTACGTCCTGAGGACCTCGCTGCCACCGTCCAAGCGTGCTTGGCCCCGGCAGATGAACCTCAGGATTAAAGGGTGGGCTCAGTTCTGCGCACACTGTGTCTCACCTAAAAAAAAAATCCAATGCGCAGGCTGGAAGGTGTAAAGACCTTCCCCGGTTCTTCGTTCGCGAAGAGACTGGCCATTAATGGACATCCCACTGAACAGTTGTGTGTTCCTCTTCCTTACGATACTTACAAATGTTTTTCATTGATTACAATAAAATAGCAATTAATAATAAAGAACCATATTTCCTTTCACTTGCTTTCTCTATAGTCTCTCAAAGTTCTTTGGATATGTGACAGCCCAACCACACAGTAGGCTCAGCAGAGGTAGAAAGTGGCCTTAAACTCATCCTCTGGATAAATAGATACCTTTCTTTTGGCCACAGAGGAAGCCTTCCTGATTAGTTTAGAATAGGAACTTTTTTAGAAAATATAAGCCTAAACATAAGAACGGCATATGGGTATGTCCTATAATTTGAATCAAATGAGTTTAGAACCCTACTCAAAGTCATATATTTGGGTTTAACACAGTCTTGAAACATTTACGGTCAGTTACATTAATGAAATATTTAGGAAGATAATCCTTTTTGACCCTCAGGTACTAGTTTCAAATTTACAAGACCTAGAGCATAGGTTTTAGTTATTCTCAAGCTTACTGATGAGTTTCACCAGAAAAACTGTTTATATGGTCAGTTCCAAATCTCACTTACTGATCACTGAAAAAGACATAAAAGTTAGTAAGAAAGACACACCTCTCAGCTAAATCAACTTTGGTATACAGCTCTACTTTAAATCTTTTTACATCCACGTAGCAAGAGTAGTCTATTCAGTGTGAGAACCACTACTTTTCTTCCAGTGCTTTAACTCACACTTACCTTGCTCAAGAGTATTCTCTGTGGGGGTGCTCAGAATATTATTTCCTGGGCATTTCAGTACTATATTTGAAGACATATTTCTTGTTTCTGGTACTGAATTCTGACTGTGTTACAGGAAAAATCTTTTTTATTCATATGGGAAAGCTGTTAAAAAAAAAAAAAAAAAAAAAAAGGCTAAACAGACAACTGGAAATTAAAATTTTGTTCCTGCATATGAGAACAGTTGATTGCTAATTTAAATGTACGATTCACTTTGTAAAGTCCTTAATTTAAAAAAAAAAATATTCTACTGAAGTAGCATAAAGCTTTTTAACATTTTATTAACTTCAGTTGAAATTATTGAATATGGAATTCTATTAGTTGTTTAAATGTATTTCAGTTTTGTATCAGATTTTTGTTATGCCTTCCTTGGTTTGAGAAATCTTTGGAAAATAATGGTTTTACATGTTGTTAAACTATATTAAAATGGCATAGATGTTGGGTCTATAAATACTTTTTGGGGTGTGTTTTATAAAGTCTTAATTCATGTGTCTTTTTAAGACCAGAATTTGCTGTGCAAGCCAAGCCCTAGGATGACCTATTTGTTTTACAAGTAGAGTATTGAAAATTTGTTCCAAGTCCTGTTTGAATTATGTGCAATAGGTATAGAATATACTAAGAATTAAAAAAAGAAAAATCTGTCATAAATATAATACAAATGAAAATTACTCCAATCTAGTCTATTCTCCTTAGAACCAATATGGAAATAATGAGGGTTAGGTCGCATTTTAGTGGGGTTGTGTAATCACACCTTTTTTTATTCAGTTATCTTTGATGGAATGAAAAAATTGTAACTTTAATTTGCCACAACCCAAAGAACTACCTTTAGGTGTATTCTGTACATGACATGACTTCGTAGAATTATGTAATACAAAAAGACATGAAGTTTTTATGCTATATTCTATATGCTATAATATGCTATATTCTTCTATATTCTTCTATATTCTATAACCTCCCTGCTTTCTACATGTTTAAATGTCTTTCAGGAGGAGCTATTCAATGATCTCATGAGGCATAGAGGTGAGGCTGATTTGCTTTGCCATCTTAAATATATAAAATCTGTCACTTTGGCATAGTTATTATTTATATTAAGTGTTATTAGTGTAATCTTGGTGAGATCTATTTAGTTTAAGACTCATTTGAGAACATATTTTTAACTCTTTCTCTACCGTGAATATTTCCATGCTAATTTTTTTTCTATTTTTCAAAGTAAAAGTGACATTCTCTCTCATTCATTAGCTCTCCCTGAATTCTATTTCTCCTTTTTGCAGACTGGTTATTTTCCATCTCTCCTTCATGTCTTGAGAGAAAAATTAGGTTTATGAAAATTCAATCTTATCTCCCTTGATTAATCTATCTTATATAAAAGTTACCGTCTGTCCCAGCTTCCCAGATAATTTCTGTCAGCAGGGCATTGGAGTGTAATGTCTATAATTCTAGTCTCCACACTATTTATAGAAACACATTATGGCACCTTTTTCCCTCCCTCGGTATCTGACGTGCATAGTGATATAAATGTCTTTGCTTTATGACCACGTTTAAGCTTCTCCTTCTGATACCAGGAGCTGCTTCTATCAGCACTTCCTCTTGCACACTAAGTGATCAGCCAGCTGACTAAAGGATTCTGTATTAAACCAGTGATGTGATAAATGGGTTTGGCCTCAAAAAGACCTATTCATCTCATAGACTTACTGGAATTTGAAGATTGGTTCATGAGCAGCAATTCCAGACCAATTATTTTTAAAGAACAATAGACCAAATATACCCATTCTCTTCATGAAAAGTGATGTGAAAGTGGTCATGGGTAAAAGTGTCTTATTTTGACATGAAAAATAAAGAATACAGGGCAAATATAACTGTGAGCTCTGTTCTGGCAGTAATTTCCATTGCTGAGAAACATGGCAGCCCAGGTAACTAATAAACTCAGCCATCAACGCAAATGAAGTACAGTCTGAACCAGACAGACAACATGAAAGAGAGACATCATGACACTAGAAAACTTATGAAAAATAAATAGTGCTATAACTTAATAGAGATAAGTTTTTACACCTCAGTTTTATTAACTAGTCTTTAAAGTAACTATGTGATGCAGAGAAGCTTACTTCTAAAGGATAAATGACTCTTTCTTTAGAGAATACCATTGGTAATATGCAGCACTTGAATCTTGACTTTATCTTAGACAGGCACTATTCCCCTCTGGCAATATGACAGAATTTTTATGGTTGGGGGGGGGTCACATTTCACAAAAAAAAAGTTTTTTATTATATCACTTATGAGAACCTCATTCAATATTTTGCTCTTCTAATGTTTAGTTCCTGCAGTGCATTTTCTTACCATTCAAATCTAGTTTGTTACATCAGGCTTTACAAAAAAGTTATTTTGTTTTGGAGAATCAGGTAGTCAGTGACAGACAGAAGTTTTGACATTGTTTTTTTGGGCCTAATCTAATTAAAAAAAAAAACTCTTTCACTTTTCAGGGCTGAAAAATAAAGGCACAGTGTGCTGACAAATGAGAGCTGGCAGGACATACACTACGAAACCTGCTAGCCAGCAGAAACCTTCAGCTTAGCAATTAAGTTGCAGTATGACAAAAGCATAGATCAGATTGTTTGCACTTAATTCATAGAGAAGTTACTATCTACCATTTCAACATAATAAAAATTATTCATTTAATAAGAAATAATCCATGAAACTTAAATTTAAAAACTAACAAAACAAAATATAAGAAGTAAACCTGTGGCTTCCGCTTATAAATTGGAAGAAGTATCCTGTACCTCTCATAGTAATTAACCACAATTAGCTGCAGTTGACTCAATGCAATTAATTTAATAGCTGTTGATCTTGAAAAGCAATTTAATATAAGTATTTTTATTAACTGTTCATTAACTACTCTTAAGTAATACATTGTGTCTTTATTTAATAGGAGCTGTCATCAAATCACATGCAAAATAATAAAATAATATTCTTACTAGAAAGAGGAGGGATGGGAGGTTTTAATATTTTTTTGTCGGTTTTTGCTTGTTTCTTTGTTTATTTTTGTTTTGATTGTTGGGGTTTTTTTTTCAGGATAGGGAATTCGTTTATATCCATCTGCTTGGAAGGCCATGAAAAATTCTTAAACTGCATTATTTCATAATTTCTACTGCAGTTTTAATTTAACTTGAGAATAATTCCTAAACAAATAGAATCAAACTAAATGATGTAGGAACAGCAAGATGTGGCTGTCCTGTAAAGAAAGGGGCAGGAGGTGCCAGTCATGCTGACAGGGCAGGGGCATCCACAACAAGGGGGCCCACCACACTAAGCAAGAGGCTGTCAGTATTTTTCAGCAGTATTTTTTTTCTACTTAATATTTTTTCCCCTCTAACCAGAACATCGGTATGGCTGCTCACTTCAGAAGTGAAGTCAGCAAGTGGGGACCAGAGCTGGGATCAGCAGTGATGTGTCTGGGCAAGTGCAGGGACATAGCTTTGGGATGAGGGACAAAGGCACAAAGTGAAGTAGGACCTCCCCAAGGAGTCTTTCTCCATTTCTTTCTCACACAGCAGTCTGGGTCAAGATTGCACCACTAAGTTGCATCACTCCGCTGGCCTGGAGTGCAGGCAGGTCAGCTCTGAGGAGATGGGGGCATGGTCAAGATCTGACACTAAATCAGCATTTGTTTTTCATGTTAGAAAATACATGCTTCAGTTTTCTATTGAAACAGTCATTAAAAATCTATGAAATCATTAAAAATAAAAAAATATGGCCAAACTGGGTTTTACAGAGTTTCAGCTCAGAAACACTGCCAGCAGCTCATGGAGCTCAAACACAAATAGGCTCCAGGCTCCATGTTAAATTGCCTTTCGGGTCCAAACTGTGAAAAAATGAACAAATAAACCATCTGAAATGACTCTTCTTATAATTTAACGTACAAAAAATACAGGACAGATATATAAATATATATGCTTTACAGTCAAGTCTTACTTATTAATACATAAATACAAACGATAAAAGGAAATCATTATATTAAATAATATTAAAATTTTATTTCAGCATAGATTGAGGATTTATTGTTTTCTAGCTCCAGGTAATGCTAGTTGGATTACAGGATAAAATAATCTGGGAAGATGCGGACTAAAGAGAAAATTGAAAGGGATGTCTGAGGAAGGAAGTTCGGAATTTAGCTACAGAAGAAATTACTCTACATAATGATTTTTAATGGGTCAAACCAAACATATCAACTGACTTCTGAAGATTTTCACACCCCAAAGAAGACGGAAGAAGTCACAGATGGTAATGACTTGGGTAAAGGAGAACCTTCCCATGTCTCAAGTAAAGAGGATATTTAGGGGTATAAAAATATACATTATATACACAAAAATATGTATACGTGTTAATATACTGAGATATACAACATTTATCTTCACTTAGAATATGGAATATATTATATCATCTAAAAATAGGCTATAAAATTGTATTTTATTACTCTTTATAATGAAGAAAATCCAAGTGCTTACTATAATAAGTTATTAAAAATAGGCAAATATATTGAGAAAAAGGAATCAGAGTTGAAACACTGAGGAATAGTAGTACGTGGGGGTTCTGAACAGTTCACTTTCTGTGACGTTCCAGTTAATAATGATAATTGTTTTGTGCATTTCTATATAATTTCTCTTCATTTAATCAATGAAGAAATTTCATTTGTATAAGAACTGCAGATATAATAAATAGGGGACTTTTCAACCAGAGGAGGCAAAATAAGTCTCTAAAGAGAAACAAGGTTTCCTTAAAGGTCATCTGAAAAAAGAATGTGATTATTGCAAAAAAAATTATGTGAAGAATTATGTGAAGAAAAAATAAATCGAGTGCTCTTAGTACTACCTGATTATAAATCTCAGTAAGGTCTTAGATACAGATACTGTCACTTTTGGAAAACCTCAGAACATAGAAATTTCTCATAAATACTCCTTAATCAAGGTTGTTTAGTGATGCACAGTTTATGTGTTAGCTGATGTAAATAATAAAAATTATTGCATATTATGTACATACAAGGACCTTGTATGTATATAACTCAGTGTTTCTTGGAGGGAACTTAATTTTTAAAGATTTTCTTGGAACAAAAGTATTCAGTGATTTCCAAGACTATAGAAATTTTCTATTCTTGTGGGAAGGACCCAGTAGGGTTTGTTAGATAGATGGCTAAACCTCTATTCACTTTAGATTGCTCACTTAATACATTCTAGGCTTGTCTTTACTGTTTTCCTAACCTTGTCACACTGCTATATATAGGCATCCTCTGAATGATTTATACGTGTAACTACATTTTTTGATGTGTCTTTCCTAATTGAAGATGCTCCATATTGTTTTAGAAAAACTTCTTATTATGCCAAAGTGTATAACTGTCATTTTTTGATAAGAAATGCAGTCCCACTTTATAAATTAGGTTCTCAACATCATCTAATAATATTCCAATCATGCAAAGTATTATTGTTTTCTTATTGTTTGTCAGTAATTTTATTAGCTTTCACACCATTGTTATAGTATAAATCAGTGGTGAAAAGTATTAAATATTGAATAAGACTGCTGAGGAACTTCTTCCTGCACAAATAAACTTGTGGTCCCCTATCATGGCTATCAACTGTATCTTTCTTTTTTGAACAGTTCCTTTTTTGCTTGACAAATCTCTACATTCTCCAGCTTTCCTAGTAATGTGGCAATGTACCAAGGTCTTTATTGACGTCTAGGAAGATTAGATCAAGAGCATTTTACTACTGTGAGAAAATCAATTATCCTGTCCAAGAATTTAGCAGGTAAATTGGACATGATCTATATTTGTTAAATGTGTGTTGTATTTAATCCAGTCTCATCTAACTGACTTAATTTTTGATCAAGTATATTATTGAGTTTTAACTAGTTATATTTTATTTTTATTTGATTACTTCATTGTTTTATTAATTGAAGTAAAATCATATCTTATGTGAAGTCATACAAAATTAAAATAATTTAAAAAAGGATCAAATGAACCTGTACTGATAATTAGGTGGTAAGGAAATATTTCATTACAAAGAAATGTTTTTGCAATTTGAAAGACAGGGATTTGACATAAATCATTAGATTAACCTGTTTTCCAGATACCAGAGCGGTAGTTTGACCTGAACAAGGAAGAGATGGTATTAAAGGAGCAGAGATTTAAGTCAAATGTCATCATCATGGCTAGGTTTTGCGAATGAAGATTTGAGAAGGGTTCTACCCACGCTTGCTACAAGTGCACTGATGGCTGAAAATGCCAAAGTGAGATAGACAAGTCCGGTTGCAGAAGACACAGCAGAAAGATTCCCCAGGTGATGTCGACAAGACACGATTCTTTCTGCATTGTCTTTTCTCCTCGAGAGTGATCCTGCCTGTGTTCTCAAAAGCAGCAGCAGCGTTATAGATGGTGTGTCTCCAGGCCTCCCGACTGGAGGCCAGGGTAGACCAATGGTGGTGATCAATATGGCCAAGGCTGAGGGATTGTTTCAGGCAGTCCTTGTATCTCCTCTTCGGGGCTCCTTTCTTGCAGTAGCCAGTGGTAAGTCCCTGTAGAGCACAATCTTAGGGAGGCGATGGTCCTGCATCCTGGAAACGTGCCCTGCCCAGCGCAGCTGTGTTCTCAGCAGCCTGGCCTCAATGCTCGTGACTGCTGCCTGTTTAAGGACAGACATGTTGGTCACATAATCTATACAGTGGATGTTAAGGATTGTACGGAGGCAACGCTGATGGAAGTGTTCTAAGAGATGCAAGTGGTGCCAGTAAATGACCCATGATTCAGAAGGGCAGGAAGTAGTCTGGATTTTAGAGAAATCATTTGTCTTTGTCCTAAGTTTCAATAATAATATTCAATATTCACTATAAATACCCAAACCAGTATTGTAGTCCAGACCAAAAGCTGCTGTTGTTCCAGGTGTAGGGAGCTCCCAAACTTTTGCAAGTTTTCTCTAGTGGGAAATTTGGTATTTTGATTAAATTCTTATTTTAAAAAATTTTTGCACTATTTGTAAGCTATGTTTTGCTTATTTGATTTGCAAAATATGTGTAACACTATAATAGAATAGATTGGCCCACCAGTGCATGCATACTTCAGAATTTCATATCTAGAAACTGAATATCACATGAAATTATTGATAGTTATATATATATATATCTCCACATGTAAATACTGCAAGTATTTTCAGAACAACAGATAATTCAACTTAAATAAATTTTTTCTTTCTTTAAAACTCTAATGGCCAGTCTTCGTGAATGAAGAACCGGGGAAGGTCTTTACACCTTCCAGCCTGCGCATTGGATTTTTTAGGTGAGACACAGTGTGCGCGGAACTGAGCCCACCCTTTAATCCTAAGGTTCATCTGCCGGGGATACGTCTATGTCCTGAGGACCTCAGCAAGCTTGGACGGTGGCAGTGAGGTCCTCAGGACATAGATGGATTGCCTTACAGGGCTAACGAGCTCCATCTGCCCGGGGAGTGTCCTAACTGGGGATCGAAACCGGGTCTCGGCGTTGGCAGCACCGCGGTTTAACCACTGCACCACCAGGGGCACTCTACTTTATATAGGTACAACTAAAACCGGAGCTACTATGACATCAGTCTTAGCATAATGGTTGAGAGCTAAAAGGATGCTATTTTCCTGTTCATATATTTCCTGATTTACAATTTATTACTCTTATGAATGCATTGCAAGAACGATGTAAGTTGGATGATGCCGTATATGCTTAGAGAAATAGGGAAGGTGGCCATTCTACCAGTCCTTTGGAAGTCGCATTTTTAACTTACTTTAAATTCCCATTTGAGAATCTGACAGTACGGTTTTTTAAATAATTATTATTTTCTTTATTCTGTATATGATTTTTGTAAATTAGAATAAGAATAATTTACAGTGGTATTGCTCTTAATTAACCACTGCAGAGGGAGATTTAGTTGAGGATTATAAATCAAGTTAGTTTCTCTGTAGCCGTTAGCATCATACATTAAGTCTCAGCTGTGAAACAGAGCAAAATTCCCTAACTAGCTGGGACAGTTTTGTAATTGGTTCAATGCGCTGTAGGCACTTTTCACAGGTTGCAAAACAGCATTCAGAATAAAATAATACTCAGGGTAAAAATGAGATAGATATTAATCTTATACAACAAACTAAAAATACGATGTTTAAGCAAAAGTATTATATATGTAAGAATATGCTAATTTATTCCAGGAAATTAATAAATTTATTCTGTAAGTATTTTTTAAGCTTCAATTCACAATTTGTTCCAAAAGTCCTTTTTTGTTTCTCTTTTAATGTTGATTTAACTATGCACTTGTGGAATTGGAAATTTCCAGTTCCTTCTACCTGACCTGCTGTCACCTAAGAGTTTACCAGCAGTTGAATTATTATCATAACTAACTTTAAGAACAACTACTCAAGTGAAGTATAGTCAAAGAATAAGGAATACCACAGAGCACATTCAATTTGCTAATACGTTTGCCAATTTTTTCACTAACTATGCATTTAACTTCGTTACTGGCTAAGGCAGGAAGTTGTCTGATTTTTTACTTATGTTCTGGATGATGATAGCAACATCTCACTTCCATTTGCATTAAATTAGGCATTTTTTATTTATTTGCAGCATTTAGTTTGTCTTTCAGATATGACAAATAATTTTTTTAATGAGGAAATTGAGATTTAGAATAAAATAAAATTACTTCTCTAGGTATTTAGCAGTCACTCATGTGATCCAGGTTTACTGAACCTCATTCTTAATCTAATCAATTTGAAGAGGATTATTTTGAAGGAATGAGTTACCCATGTCACTATATAGCTTTTATTAAGTAGGTTAAGCATTATTCCAAAA
Source organism: Empidonax traillii (assembly GCF_003031625.1). Taxonomy (NCBI): domain Eukaryota; kingdom Metazoa; phylum Chordata; class Aves; order Passeriformes; family Tyrannidae; genus Empidonax; species Empidonax traillii. Next base: position 49,363 of record NW_020956435.1, read on the forward strand.
ATAAGCTATTGAAAAGTAAGTAAAGGATATGCTTCCAGAAGTGAAATAAAAATGTTACCTCTGGAACTACTAAATATAAAGGATTTTTTAACTTCTGTGTTGCTAGGATATATGTTATTGATAGCATTTTCTAGATATTTATTACATGAAATTTATTTTACATTATCTCATTGCTTGATCAGGATATATATGTAGGAGAAGCTACTACCTATTCTTTTTTCCATCATAAAACATGAAGGTAAACCCACTGTAAGGCATAATTTTAAAACACCTATCAGTTTTTCTAAGATACTCCCTCATTGAAAGGGGCATTGAATGATACTAAAATGTAAGTTCCTGACACAGACTATTATCTGAATTGAGGTCTAAGCTCCTAAGAACTCACAGAGAATATTGCCCCTGAATGGTTTCAGAAAGTTAATCTTCTCAAAACTAAAACTTGGTTCTGGTAATTAAAAGAGCCAGGAAATAATGATAAAATATTCTTGCTGGAATAGACCTGTGTAAGTTTTCCTACAATCTTCTGCTCCGAGCAGATAAGGTTAACCAGGGCTTGATAAGGTCAGGTCTTGAAAAACTCCAAGGATGGAGTCCGTACAACCTTTCAGTACAGCCTGCCTCCCTGCTTTACTGTTCCTATAGGGTAAAGTTTTCTCCTAATAATTTGTCTGAATCTTTTTTGTTTCAGTTTATCCTTGTCATTGGTCTTGCCACTACACACTACTGTAAAGAGACCGGCTCTGTCTTTTTTGGTGACCTCCGTGTAGGCACCAGGAGTTGCTCCAACACATCAACTAGTTCCCACTATTAAGTCTCATCTGCAAATCTTATCACAAGTTCTCTATTTACTCTTCTGGTTCATTGATAAAGATGTTGAAACGAGTAGTTTCCAGCTTAGGCTACTATTTTGATTGTCACACTCATACCTTCAGAGTTTCCTCCTCTATAATCCCAGTTCTCTGAATAAGGTAAGGTCTGCTTGCCTGAAGTACTACATTGGTAAAGTATTTGTTACCTTCCTTGGAGATAAACAGCCCCATGTCAGAATTAAATGTTACTCAGTACTTATACAATTGATGTAAGATACCACACATGAGATACACAAAGAAATTTAGGTAGTCCTTCCCATCTCTTCAGATGTTTTAACAGTCTAGCATGGCCTTGTCTTATGTTGTGTGGCATCTGTCACTCATCATACTGAAATGTGTAAGTCTTTATAAAGAACAATCATAAAACAACTTGAAACATGAAAACTTGTTGGATGGGGCTCTGAACAACTTGGTCTAATGGAATGTGTTCCTGCCCATGGCAGAGGGGTTGGAACTAGATGATCTTTAGGGTCCCTTGCAAACTACACTATTCTATGATTCTATGAATCACTGTAAGAAACCCTGAATGATCTCTGAAAGCTTCTCAGAGCTTGTGTTTCCTGACTTCTAAGTAAGTAAAACCTGTGAGTGTTGCTGAAGCCTGGAGATTTCTCAGCCTTCATATTACATTAAGCTTGAATTCGTAAACCCCAGCTGTGGAAAGATGGTTTGGGGTAAAATTAGAGGAAACTAAGAAGCTATATTCATATCCTAACAGAAGTTATAACGATACAGAAATTATAGGGTAAAATGCAGTTGCTACTCCCTGGATAGAATTGGTTGGCATGCTCTGTTATGATTCCCCATACAACATAAGCACCTGCTAAGGGTGATGGAATGGAGGGTGAAGTAGAGTGGAGACACTGTGGCCAGGCTCTGTGTAAATCATTGCAGGAAGGGGAACTCGATGGTACTTTGAAGCTGACAAACTGCATAATACCTACCAACAAAGGGAGAGAGGAGATGTCCTGCTGCTGAGCCAACAGCTGTGGCAAAATAACCTTCCTCAGATGAACTTGGTTCATTATAACCTAATTGTAGTATTAACACTCACCTCCATCCCAAAGTTACCCACCTCCAAGGTACAACCACCCCTCACTGAGCACATGCTCTGTATTTTTTGACTGTATCTTTAAGAGTGAAGTGAGAAAGTTTTACACTATTCAGTAACAAAAGCATCCATGATTAAAGTCACTCAAGCACCACCTAAACATAAAGAAATAGTGCAAAAGTCAAGAATGGAGGAAAATATAGGGAAGACTCCACTGTGACTGCTGGGATCAGTGACTCATTGAACCTTTCTTCTCCCCTGTAGGGACACCTATTTGTTAAGAGCTGTACTCTATGGGTATTGAATGTTTTTACTGGGGATTAGAGCTAGTCTGGTTTTGCTTTTTAACTTCAGATACTATCACTGGCAATACGTGAATCTTAACCTGTCACAATTTTCTATTAATAAAGGGTGTTATTCTGTAAACTCTTGGTGTGACTCCTTAATGGGTGCTAGCAGCTGCCAGAAATGAGTAATATACTGAGATAATGTGGGAAGACCTACTGAGGGGGTCTCCCCTATTCTGTTGGCATGTGCCTCTGACTAAGTCTGTCAAACCACCCTCCAATCCACTAGGACTGTTCAGTGAGGAGTTCCCATAACAGGACATTGACAGACTGGTCAAGCACAAGAGTCTTGGCTTTCCTGGAGTGCTGACAAACAAATAAAACCCGAAGGGTCGAGGAAATCTCCCCTTTTCATGTGACACCTGCCCATGGCAGGGAGGGCTGGGACTAAATAATCTTTAAGGTCCCTTCCAACCCCTAACATTCTATGATTCTAGGATTCTATGAAACCGTCCCAGAACACAGAAATCCTTTGAGACATAAATTCAGGTTATCATTATGTCAAAAATATTTTAAAACAATTTTTGGAACTTTATTCCCAAAGAAAATCATCTCCTTTCCCGGGGTTTAGATCAGGGCCTAAGTGAAGTGTCATCTAAATTAAATTCAGTTTTTATAGAGAATTTCAGTGAAGTACATAATAGAAGAAAGACAGGAAGAGTGACACTTTCACTAGCTATCTGAAGAATCAGAACACATCCAGTGGGAATCAAACCATCAGCAGAGGAAAATAGTCTTAGGAGAAGAAAAAAAATTATTTATTCCCTTAATAAGTACCAAAAAGTTCCTTTTTTTCCCAGTAAATTATAACTAGAGAGTATAGATCGAGTTTTGCATGCAGCTTTGACATATATGACATAATCAGAATAATTTTAATGTTTCAAATAGAAGTAAACAGGTAAATATGCATAATTCATAAGCAAGGTGCTGTGACTGTCCCTGTGAAGACTTTAGTGAATCCCTTGGTTACTGTCACAAGTGTGACATATAACTTACTTAATACTTTGTCTATGGTTTGAGAATATGCCAGAATATTTTAAGGTGGTTTTTTTTTTCTGATTTTTTTTTCTGATTTATTATATTAGACCCTTGTGTTCCTCTAAAATGACAAAAACAACAAAACCATACAGTTCTCAGAAAAATATTTAAAACAAGTATTATCTCTGAAGTTTGGTAAATTCAGGAGTGACATTATGTTTTTTAAAGAAGTTGACCTTTAAATATGCTAATTTATTGTGAAAATTACCAAAGTGAGTATATTAGGGAAGGCAGCTTAACATGGAAAGCTTCTACTATGTGATACTATAAAAACTTAATGGATAATTAAAACTTTTTATCTTCAGCAATATCTTTGCCTTATGTAAGAGATGAATGTCTAAAGTTAAGACTGAATCAACATTCATATTAGATTAAATTTATTATAAAGAAACTCCTCAGAGACACAGAATATTTACAGAAAACTGAATATTTGCAGGAAACTGGCACACAAACTTACTCAAAGTATATAGTACTAGGAATATTAATTAAAACATTTAATTAGTTTTTATATCAAGTTAGTATGTTACAGTGGAAGTGTAAAGTAAATTTCTTTCCAGGAACTGAATAACTGAGTATAATTGTTCTTTATAAAAAATTAGGAGTTTTTGTGGGTTTGGGGGTTTTGATTTTGCTGGGGGATTTTTTTGTATTTGTTTGGTGGGGGTTTCTTTGATTTGGTTTTTTTATGTGTTTGTTTTTTGATATCTGAGATTTTTGCTTGTTTGTTTTGTGGTTTGGTTTTGTTGGGTTTTTTTTTGTTTGTTTGTTTGTTTTGTGTGGGTGTTTTTTTTTTCTTTTTTTGTTTTGTTTTTTGTTTTTTTTTAGTTTTAGCTACTCTGCACAGAATTTGCTTTTTAGCAAATTTTGCTTTATTAATGTATTTATTTTTTATTGTAGGAAGTTCTCATTTCTGGGGTGGAAGATGTTTTACTGGCCATACCTGTTGAAGCTTTCAGCTAGATCGCAGCTCTTCTGATAGTATAGGATGGAGTGTGAGTCCTCCAGCTGCACCCCAAAAATTGTCTCAATGGCTAAAATTTCCTAGGAGGTGTTCAAGCCTGAGCTTGCACATGTAGTAGGCAACCCTGGCAGCTGTCAGTAGTGTGACTGAACCAGAACATTCCAGGTGTCTTTCATCTATAACCAGTAGGCAGCTCTCTTGATGTCTAAGTGAGATTCAATCCACAGGGTGTTGAGGAATCTGGGGTATTGACTTTTTAGCTCATCATCATGGTAGTAGAAGAAGCACATTATGGCTTCCATAAGCTTCTCCTTCATGAACATACGCTGTAGCTACACATGGAGGCAGGATTCATTTCTCCTAGGCACTACAGCTTTTTTCTAGTTATCCAGCAGAGCCACAGGAACAGGACCAGGGCTCCTGCCACAAGACCAGAGACCCAGAACCACAATTCCTGAAAGGCAGTAAGAAGCAGGACTTCCCCATTCATCCTGTTCAGTTCCTGATCTGCTCTATATCCTGTAGCAGCTAAGCCATCCTCCAGCTCAGTGACTCTGTGCACTGCTGCATGAAGTTTAGGTACTTAATTCTTTCTTTGTCTCAGTCTTTAAGGCAACTTGTTCTCCAGGTACTAAGGCCACTGAACTGGAACACAGGGATGGGAGCAAAATGAAACCCCTATAATCCTAGGGATAATGGTCAGTGACCTGCTACACCACTTAGATAGACACTAGTCTGTGGGGCTGGGTGGGATCTGCCCAGGTGTACAGAGTGAGCTGGCGGAAGTGCTCATCAATCCAGTTGTCATCATTTACCAGAGGTCCTGTCTAACTGGGGAGGTCCTTGATGCCTGGAGATTAGTGACTGCGATGCATATATACCAGCAGGGCCAGAAAGGGAATCCAGGGAACAATAGGCCTGTTAGTTTGACCTCAGTGCAGGGGAAGATTATGGTGCAGATCACTTCTAATGACATCACATAGCACTGCTTGGAGTTCTACTCAGAGTGTTTTATAAAAAAAAAAAATTCTGGTTTTAAATTTAAATACTTGAATTCTATTTTGAATTGCAAGAGTGAATGGAATTTGGTTCAAATTTACCCTCAAGGAGAGACTAATTTTAACTCTAAACTTCTCCCCAAAAGCCACTTTGTTCCCTAATGTCTGCAAGGGAAACTGTATTATTTCCTTTGTTTTGAGAAAATGCTAAGCTTAAAGGTAGTGATTTACCATCACAATGGGCACTGAAGAAATGTCTATGGTGAAGTACAGAGCTTTTGACAATGCCAGTTTTCTAATCATCTGCAAAGAGAACACAGAAACTTTCAGCAAACATTTATTAGGAACTTTCTTCTTATCAGTATCCAAATACTAGTCCTTTCTTAATGGTAGAGTAAAACAACTTTTCATTGCTACATTGATCAAGGAAAAGGTGAAGCAAAGTTCACAGAATAAAGTAAATGTCTAAAGAATAGATAATGTGAAGAGAAGAAATTATATGGCATCATTTGAGAATCTGACTGGTTTAGGACTGTAGTACTCAGTTGCTTCAGTTCCATATATTTCCCTTACACACAGTTTTCAAAATGAGCCTAATGACAGTATTACCAAAGGTCATCTACATTACAGCTAGACAAATTAGTCACTGAGGATGTAAACCTTTCAGTGTAAACCCATTTTTAATTGCTGAGGACTGTAATTGATTTTTCCAAATGTATATTTGGGTTTACTTTTTAGTTATTCACCATAGTCGTATTGTTCTTGTCCCTTTCAGGTTAAAAACATAATAAATGAACAAAAAATGTACTGCATGAAAGAAATGTCAACTAAAAGGTTGGTGTTTATCCCGACATGGGTAAGAAAGCAAATGATTTTCAAGGAACTTTCACATCTTCTTGTCTAGTCTGTACATATGAGTATACAGAGACAGTTTCCTTTGGAAAGTTAAATTTGTATATGGAAATAGGAAAAACAGAAGCTCAAAGGAGCCCATACTGTCTGACTTACCCATTGATTACTTTGGGAAAGAGACTGTGTGTTTTAGGAGACATAATGTCTTTAAATGGAGAAGTGAAATATTTTCTTGTTATGAAGTTATGTACCGGGCCCTAGATATATCATGTCAGATATGTTGACATGAAAATTCAGAAGGTATCAAGATTCTCTACCAGTATTTTGAACTGGACAGATGAGAGCAAAGTTGACTCCAGGAGCTATAAAGCCTCCTTAAAATGATCTTAGGCAAAGCTCTATACCAGTGTAGTATATAGATTATCTGACTTCCCCTCCATATCTTTGTCTAAAGATGCCATATATTGGAAAAAGTATGCAAATAAAACTTTATGTTTTTCACGATTTGATTTTTTGCCCTCTTGGAAATTTCACTTTCATAGATAGCTTTTTAAAAACTATAATACATATATAGATACATGTGTTTATATATAAAACACTTTTAATATAAGAGGTCATTTTAAAACTTCACTGTGGTTGCTAAAAGAAAAGACAATATAAAATCAAGTTTTAGGAAGTAAGTTTATCTGGATTATTCATTTTCTCTTTACAACATAACTGAGACACTTTGTTCACTCTTTAGACCACCGAGATATACTGAATATTCATTGAAATATGATATATGCAGGGACATTTAGAATATTTCCCCCCCTGGAGACAGTATCTAGATTTGAAACCTCTGGCATGTTTTAGCAATTCCTCTTAAATTTACATTTTGTACCTACTGAGCAATTAATTTATTAATTCAAGCCACAACAGATAACTTTAGTCACTAGTTTTTCATATTTCTGCTCCAGTGTGAAACAAAAGAGCTGAAATTTATAAAATTTACAACAATGTACTCCTTAAAGAAGTAATTGTGAGTTTTTTGCTCTGACTGCATATTGCTAATAAAGGACCATGTTGCTTAACAGAAAAACTAAATTAATTTTGTGTGTAGTATATTAATCAACATGACATTCCTATTAGTTACTAAATTCAAAATGTCAAACAAGTCTTTTCTAATAAATTCTGAAATATTTTAGAAAAAAAAATTATTGACTAAGTGACAGGCATAGGCCAGATGTCAAATAAAAGCGAGAAGTTTACTTGTTTTTATTTTATAGGTAAGGAGTAACATATTTGCTGTCATTGTACACCAACATTATCTCCAAAGAGAAAAAAAATGTTTGCCCATGTCTGAAGTCACCTCATTTGTTTTGTAAATATGTATTTTCAACTAAATACATTGAAACTGTCAAGTGTTATGTTGAAGAAGTACTATGAAAGTGAGGAAAATAACAAAGTTAAATCTGACATTTCTTTGTCACAATCTGCTCTGACAAATATTAAATATTTTTTTTCCTTCTTTACAATGAACATATTCATGAAAAGTCAACAATGGTGTTTTGTGTTTACTAACTTATGGTGAGTTAGCTTTGGTGAAAAAAGGAGCTCCCACTCAGCCATCTGCTAACTTCTATTCTCAGCAGGATGGGGGTAGAAAGTAGAAAACATAGGAATGATAAAGTAAAGGTGGAGATAAAGACAAGGAGATTGCTACTAATTATCATATTAGGCAAAACAAAATCAATTTAGGCAAAACCAACTTAGTTTATTGCCCATTAAATATTTAATTACTGTTTCAGGTAGTGGAAGGCAAAAAGACCAGCACTAAATGAACACTTCTCTTCCCCCCTACTCTACCAGGCTTAGTTCCCACTCCTTCACTCTCAAATGTAAAAATTTTGAAAAGCCTCAGCTGAGCTGTAATATCAGTACATCTTTTGAGGATGGAGATGCCCAGTGTGTGGCATTCAATTTGGTACATGCATTTCAGAGAAGAGAAAGTTTAGACTTTACTGTGTCTTTGGGATATCCTGTTACTTACTTCTTGATTGCTCTTCAGAGGTTTGACAATCAATTTTTTTTTTTTTTTTTTAATGGAAAGATTGCAAAAGAAACCTAGGCAATACTTTCAGTAACTGCTCTGGTAATCATCTACTGATTTCATATGCCTAAAACAGGAAAGATGTTCCCTCTAAGTTGCTAAAGGCAACTCAGAGAGGAAAAGAGGGCAGTTGCATTTAATACTAGTATTGTGCTTAAATTCTGGCAGTTAGCAAATGAAATGTCTTAGTGCATTTAAAAGTCTGTCTCTAGTTTTAATTCTACCCTCACTGAAGTGAATTACAAACCTCGCAAGGCTCCCCAGTGTGTTCAAACAAACTTATGAATGTTTCATTCTATGTGTTTGTGTTTTTCATTTTTCCATGTCAGTTTTGATTTGTTTCCAAGAGCCTTATCTTGCTTTGTTGTGATGGCTTATTGTTGGAATAATGCTATTTCCTCTTGCCTGATTTATTTTATTTTCAGTCTGATTTTATTTATTTATTTGTGTTCTTTTGGTGTCACTAATGTTCAGCAGCTCAGCAGAATTGAATATTATACTTAGTATTGCCCACATGATGCTTCATAATGCTTTGTGACTCTCCAGCGAACTCGTTAGTGGCTTTCCTAACTGGTCAATAAAATGTTCTCTTTTGCCAGCACACACCAAAACCCAACACATATTTTAACCTCAAGGAAAGATTGTATGTAATGCGTCAGTTATCAAAGACAGTTGAGGTGTTGTGGACTATGACAATTAAAACTTTTGACAACTGCTACTTTATCTTTTATACTGTATCAAAAATGTCCCATCTAATCACACAGTAAAGATTTATCACACAGAAAAAATTGTTAATAGCCTATGCTTGGTATTTTCTTGCATGAAATGTTATTCAGTGTTGACATGTGGAAAACATAGAATTCCTATGATGGATCTTAGTGCCACATTATATTCTTTTCACACATTAAGATGAGAAAATATATTTCTGATTTTTCTGTGGGTTTTTGATTCTTTAGGGTTTTTTTGTCTCTAAACACTATTAAACAGGTTTTTGTTCCCCTACCAAGATTTCATTCATCACAGTAGAACATTTTTTTCAATATATAATATTTCCTATTTATAAATGTCTTAAGGGGTGACATAAACCCAACTGAAATGTTTGAAAGGTCTCCAGGAAGGCCTCCAGGAAGGAAAGGTCTCCATTAGCATCAGGGTATCTTTATTAAAAGATTGTCATTTGACCAAAACAGAAACTAAAAATGTTCCCCTCCCACTAAGCCCCATTTTTTAACTAGATAAACATGTATTTTGAAATTGGGAGCTATATGACTGCTTCTTTTCACTAAGATTTTGAAATAGCTTTGTATATTTAAAAACCTAATGTGTCTGAGAATTCAAATACCTAAATCATTTTTTTTAATAAAATTAGTCATATGACTCCTAAAGTTAGTGTAAACATTCATTTGGCCCTGATTTAAAGAAAAAAAAAAGGATTATTAACAGCAGAAAATAAACAAAATATAGTTCACTCGTTAGCTTATGAGTGAAATCAGCTAACTAAACCAGAAGTAACTAAAGAAATTATTTTCCTTTTCTTTTACTAATCAATTTATCAGTAGGACAGCTCCCTAAACCTAACAATATAAATTTTTAGTGAGATTCCCAGTGTGTGAAGTGGGTGTTGAATGGATAGCTGACAGCCAAGAGGCATTATTTTAGGATAATTTTATTTATAGACACAAATGAACAGAACTACACAGATTAAAAATATCATAAGAAAAAATGCCAAGCTGATAAGTTAATCAAAGGAGAAATGAGGTCACCTGAACTCTTGTTCTATTTAAGCAAATTAACGCTTAACAAATATAGAAACTGTCCATCCCATCCTTCTTAGGAGCTGGAGGTGAAAGAAGACAGATGCGTACTCCTTCTGTTCAAAACAGGAAAGAAAGATTGGATAATACTCTCTTTCTCATTGAGAAGATGGGTGAAAATGAGTCATTTCCTGCCCTGTGTCTTTGGGAATAGCTCAAATTAAGTCCTATGGTCACTCAATTTGAGGATGTTTTCCAGTGGAAGATTTTTCTCCCCGTTTCACTTGCCTACATTTCTTTCTCGATATAGCCTGTTCATAGTCATTCTGTATTTTGTCAGCATAGCAGTAAATCTTCTTGAAACCAAAGTTACTGAGAGTTCTTGGCATAGTAATTTCAAGCTTTGACCTTAGAATGAACCTTTAATAAAACCAAGTGCTTTTATCAAGATGAAGGCTCACTTCCTTGTTCTTTGCCCCACCTTCCATGATTAGAAACAGTGTATTACCAGGTGACTACCTGAGGATCCAATCCTTCCAGATCACTGCAGGTAAACGTAAATATAGCCTGGGAGACAACACAATTATTTTACAGCCTGTTAGCAGAGAAATGAAAGACAGATTGTCGTGGTTTTGCCCCTCAGCCCATCCTTGGGGCTGATGATGGTTTTGTCCAGGTAATTTCCGGACAAAAAGACTAATCAAAAGTCCAGGAACGCCTTTGCTAATTACATCTTCAAAAAAACGGAAGAGAAAGTCGTTGGTGCAGTTGGAATTAGAGTAGCAGCCATGTTGGGGAGAGGAGTAGCCGGCCCGAAGCAGGGCCGGACTCCCTCCTCCCCCGGCTTGGGCCGGGGGGGGAGCAGGTGCAGCACTGAAGTTCTCCCTTCTCTCTTGTAAGAGAGTGAAGAGAAAAAAAAAAATTTAAAAAACGGACTGCTTGAACAGAAACTGCTGTGGAAGAATTCCAGCCGAAAGATAACGGAGTTCCCAAGGTCGAAACTGCAGCAAGAAAAGTAAAGTGCGAAAGGGGGGAGGCTTGTTTCCCCCCTGCCTTTCGCTCTCTCTCCTTAGCAGGGAAAAGACTGAAAAGTAATCCCTGCTACTTGTAAAAGCTTGTTGGAGTAAGGAAACTCCCCATGCAGCTGATAAAGAAGTTTGTGGATGTATCAAAGAGAACCGAAACTTCATGAAAAGGACTGAAGTGAGGCAGAGTCCTAGTGGAGATTTGTGACCCTGAGGGAAACCTGTGCTAGAGCAGTGACAACTCAGGTGAGACATTGAATCCGTGCGTGTGTGGATCTATACTGCTACTGAAAATTTTGTAACTGAGAAATCTCATGCTGGAGCGAGACGGCCCATGTGAGATGCTGGAACCCGTGTGTGTGTGGGATCCGTGCTAGACCCATGCCGAGAAGTCTATCAAGGACTGTTCTCCCATGGGGAGGGACCTCCATAAGGAAACAGGGGTGGACTCTTAAGCCATTATCCCCTGTAACCCTGTGGAAGAAGATCCATAGTAAGCAAGTGTCCCCTTGCAAGCCTATGGAAGGAAAACCCTTCGGGACTTGAATAATCTCCAGCCTTCAGTCTTAGCCCAGGAGGGGGGTAAGCCCAGCCCTGGAAGCCAACACAGAACAAGAGGGAGAGAGAAGAAATTCCAACTGCAATGAAAGTGTGCTGCTGCTAAGAATCTATTACTAGAAGGAAAGAACTGGAACTCCAAAAATACAGAATGAGACTACTTCTTCTCCTTGAACTGGTATAAAAGGAAAGAAGTATTTTTGTGTATATATATATAACACTTCAACTTGAGTAGAAATTATTTATAGATATAATTCTTTAGTTTTTAACTTATTAGTAGTTTTTATTTTACTAGTAATAAATGTTTATACTGTTTTCCCCAAGTCCTGTCTCTCTTTGTCTACAAATACCTTCTCTCAACTAATGGTAATTATGTGGGGAGTGGAAGGCAAAACTGACCCAGAGCACAACCACGACACAGATGCATGAAAGTTTTGGTCTACATGACAGATACTTATAGATGTAGAATCACATTCTACTAGATCGGAAACCATTGGAACACTTAAGGATTTTTCCTGCCATATAATCCCATGTAGATGTTACATGAGATAAAGAAAATATTTCAGAGACTTGCTGCATCTTTTTTAGAGTGTTCTTCTATGAAGATCTGGGTAAAAACTATCAAACCCTACTATTTTGGAATGCTGATTGAGAAAATCTTTGCTCATTAATTAGGGTGTGCCCTGGAGTGGAATGTGTGAACACTGCAGTTGGCAGATTTTGAAGCAGACTTTAGCTAAGTCTATTACATTGTGCAAGGAAAAGACTTGAATTTTTTCCATGAGATCTCATGAAACTGAGTCCTTCTCATCAGTAAGGCTGAAAATGTAATTTAGAAGAGGTTGCTCTTATGTTACATATTGTAGGTAATCCATTCCGTTTCAGACTATACTATTAATGACTGATCTGTTACTCTCTAAGTTTTTGTTGTGAATTATACATATTTATAAAATACACTGAGGTTTTTATTTAGCTACCACCAGTGTAAGATGCTGTATCTCTTAATAAAATTAGCATTGTGAGCAATGTGCAGAATATTGTTAAGGAGACAATTTGTCACTGGTGCTGACTCTAGCTCAGAGTATCAGTATAGAGGTAATAGATGTATAAATCCACGACATGCAGGGTCTTGTGTGGTTGCTGTTCAAAGACTTATGAGGCTTGGAGTTTTATTGGGAGAGTGCGTATTTGATTGACAACAAATGAAATAAGATCACCTGATACCAGGTACTGTTGTAAAATGGTCTGATCAAAATGAGAAAGACTAGTGTGGGTATCTAACAGAGTTATGATTATTAAAGAAAATATAAATTTAAACTTCAATTGATTAAAATTAAATTTAAATTTAAAAAATATCTACTTTACCAAGTTTGTTTGTTCATGTTAATACTTTCACTGAAAACACCTTCACCTGGTGGTAAACTGAACTATTTTTCATGGATATAAAACCTAACACAGTCATATCCAAACTGTACCCATGTATAATTCTGCATGACTGTAATTCCTCTCCAGTAAATGTAATCTGGCCATTTTATATGGTCTCAGCTTTATATGAACATATAGAAACTGCCTAGGATTTATGTCATGAAACAGTTAGTATCACTTGTAAGATACTTTGCTTTAAGCTTTGAAGCAGGAAGATGGTCATGAGAATATCAAAGGAAGAGAAGGTAATCTACATCTCCTTTGTTGAATCATAAATAGTAGTGTACATTTTAAATGCTTTATTTAAATAAAATAAATTAGAATGCAGCCTGTTTACAACTCTCCTGCTGCTATCTTTTCATACAGCTTCTTGACATTTTTCAGTGAAGACAAAGAAAATTATTCAGAAGCGAACATTGTCCTCATATCCATAAATCTCCTCCTAAAAATGCTACTTTTACTTGCAACAAAGTAATTTTTGCAAAGTTTAATGAATGGAGCAGAGGGACAGCAAGTAGAGGAACATGATCATTTAAGGACATAAGAAGGTTAATTGAGTGACTCCCAAATTCCCTGGGGATGCCGTGTTTAAATCATGTCTAAACCATAAAAGAAAATGTGAACACTTAGCAGTTGACTGCATGTCAGCATACTTTAGTTCCTGAAAGGTGAATCTGCTGCCTTGGTCCTGAGAACTCACTGGCTCTTAGGTAAACACATGCTCTTGTTCATATACTCTCAAATACAGGTTTCTGGCATTTGCTTACTCAGTACAAAGATTTAAATGTTTCATTTTACCTCTAGTTGTAATAGTATAGGTGGTCACTAGAATTTTTATTCACATCTAGGAAACTGTCTAATGACTATTCCTGTATCTGTACACCAAACATGTATATGTATTCTTATATATACATATATATACATGTGTGTGTGTGTATTATATCTAATTTTTTTCAAGGTACCTTTGTAAGAAACTGGACCATTAATGGTTTATGACTCGAAACATTTGCCCATTCATGGAAGCACCAAGGTGTTTTGCTGGCTTAGAGGCTGATATGGGATGGTGCACTTTACTCTTTGCTCAGTTGCTGCTATTGTCATCTGCTCAGTTGCAAAACTCTCCCTCCTCCACCTGTAGAAGGTTTGATGGGACATGATTGGCTCAACTGCACTGACATGCAATGCAGCTGTTGTGTCTTAGAAGCTGTCATAAACCATCAAAGACCCCCAAAACACCCTCAGACTCATTTCTGAGACATTCTACCAGAGGACTGAAAGCTCCCCTCCGTATGTGCAGGGAAGGTACCAGGTCATTTGCACCTGAACCTAAGTCCAATTAACCCACTGGACTTTTTGATTCATGGTCTTCTTCCCCCACCCCTGATGGATCAAGACCACCACTTCAACCAATGGAACCAAGTCTCATCATAGATCCATGGATGGTGTTTATGAAATCTTATAATTTCTTTCTCTTTCTTGCTTTTCTCTTATACAGTGGCTTCAGTAATATTTTTATGCTTTCATATTTCCATATTAAATAGAGAATCATAATCAAAATGGCTACATACCTGCTTTCCATTGCAACCAAATAGTTCTAAAATAACCCCTAAATATATACATTTACAAACACCGATCATTCAGAGTCGTTTCTCCCTAATCTGCCCCAACTGATCTATTAAGAAGAACCTGGGTTACCCTTACCTTTGGGAGTGGGTTGTAACAACCTCTCAAAATAGGGGAGCAGTAACTGCCATCAGCTTGCTCTAGAAATAATGGCTGCCAGAATACACTTTGAAAAATCTATAGTATGAACAAATTGTTCCTTTAAAAGTTTGTATTCTTAATAAGAGCTATACACTGTTAAATTACAAGGTCAGTTGAAAGCTCCAAAAGGGGATTATATTCACCATTTTGATCACTATAAGTTTATAATTCAGAACTAAACTAGAATTAAGTATGGTTTGTACAGGTTTAATTAACTACAAGGCAAGGGCACTAGAAAGGTTAATTAAGATCTACCTCCTATGACTGTGAGGAACCACTTTTATGGTAAGTACTTGAAGAGGTTTTGTTTCCTGTAAGAACAATCAAGCATTTTATATTTAGTGGTTTGACATTAAAAAAAAAAAAAAAGAAAAGAAAAGAAAGTGTTTTCTGATTTACTTGAAAGCCTAATAATCATAAATATTACTTTGTCATTTGCCAGCAACATTAAGGAAGATAAAACCAAATTATTTGTGGTGTTTCAGCTGGAATTCTCTCTATCTTTTTCAAAGAATTTGCCCTATGTCAGTTAGGCATTGGTTGATCCTTTGAGTGATTTTTATGGTGATTAAAGTAGGCTGGTGAGACAAGACCAAAATAGATTCCTTGGCACTCTATCAGCAGGAAACAAAGGTATGTGTCAAATATACAGTTTTTCATCTTTGAGCAAGTTCACCCTTAAAGGTGATTTCTTTCACAAAGAAAACAATAATTAACCAGATAATTATGTTGCTGGCTAAGCTTCTGAATTAGCAAGAAAATTGTTTTTTATCTAAATATTATTTTCCTAGAACACATAAAAATAGTAGAAGGGAATTAGTGAGAATAAAATTTTTCCACCATTTATTGACATATTAGTGACTACCATAACATCTAAACTCTGAGTCAGATGGAAGGACTCATTTGGGGTAATCAACACATCATTATTTTTAAAAAAAAATTAATTTTAATAATAATATATATAATTCGTACAGGTGATGTTGCCAGATAAGATGCTGATGATATATTACTCCAAAGTTTGATTTCTGTTTGACACTTTAAATTACTGCATCAAAACATGAATCCATGTCACATTATTTAACACTTCGAAAGTATATGAGTCTATAGGTAAGTTGTCTAGACGTCTTTAAAATCAGTACCTCCAAGTTAGCCCTTGGACAATGGGAGTCATTTGCTTTATTTGAATATTCTGACTTAGGATGAGATTACTTGTCCAATAGTATTGCCTAATTATTGGTAATAAAAATAATATTTCCTAATTATTGGTAATAAAAATAAAGAAACCTCTACATTTGATCATATAGGTGGTACCCACATTTCCCTTTATCTTGTGCTCTAAATATTTGTGAATTTTGACATGTTAGATTAAAGTTGAAAAGCTAGTATTTTTCTAAGAAACAGTCTGAATACACATAGGGACTCTACTTCCACATTTCTACAAAAGGAAATTATCATGGAACAATGAGGGTGGTAAAACCCTGGGACAGGTTGCCCAGAGAAGTGTGAGATGCTTCATCTCTAAAAACATTCAAGGTTAAATTGAATGGGGTTCTGAGCAACTTGATCTAGTTGGAGACGTCCCTCCTTATTTCAGGGAGCTTGGACTAGGTGACCTTTAAAGGTGCCTTCCAGCCCAAACTGTTGTGTGATTCTATGATCATAGAGAAAAATCCATCTGGCTCAATTTATAAAGGTCTATCAGAAAGACACTTTCTCAAGAGTATGAGTCGATAGACCTGTGCAGAAATAAAATATGTTTGCAGGTAAGTCAGCCTTTTGTTACCTTTAAAAAAAGATTTTTTTTTTTCCCCTGTATTGCTTCCAATTAAATTTAATTCCTTTGACAATGTGTTACCTGTCATTCTGTCAGGCTGCAGCCACCCTATGATTCTTCCTTCCTTTTGTGTTTTTACTGTGTTTGTTTGTACAGAATCCCTTTCACATTGTCAGGCTGATGAGATTTTCTGAGCGTGGTCTTTTCTACTTCAGGACAAGAATGTAGGAAATCAATGTGAAAGACTGCGTGGGACTGAGGTAAAAAGTAACACTAAAGCTGCCAGTTCTCTTCCTAATTATTCACATAGCCTGGATTTTGTTTCCTTCTGCCTGTGAAAACAAGTGCAGAGAGCCTTCAACCTAAGACATGCCCTTTTTTTAAAGGCAAGTGAAGGCTGTGGTTCAGAGTCTCATAAAAATTCCTAGTCTGAGGTTATTAATGAACTTCACAGGCTGAACCTAGCTTTATAATTGGAACCAGACCAGATCTATTAATTAAATTTTAGTTTAGTCCAGATTTTTTCCTATTCTCATATTTTAATTTAGATTCCCTGATCACAGAAATAAAAATATCTACAGAGGTGTTACATATATATTGCTAAAACATTACATATTGCTAGAGCATGAACAACTGCTGTGATTCAAAATATACAGAGTGAAAGCTTGAGGTTTTTTCTTTGTATGATATAAAGCAAGACAGATAAGTGTTTAAAGTCAAGTTCAAGAGTTAATGCTATAGCAATGCTAGACATGCCAAACTGAGAGCAATAAAGCAAGAGAAAAAACCCTATGTCTTTCATTATTCTAAATACATGATTTTAGATTCATTAACTTACTCCTTAGAGAGGAAAAAAAGTAAAAAAAAAAAAAAAAGACAAGAAAATCAAAATCTTCAAAAAATCTTTACTTCTGACTACTTACAGAGAACTGGTGTATGTTTTCAACAAATCATAGCATACTTTTTGTAGGTGAAATTTAGCCTGAAAAAATTTTCTTTTAATTCCATTTTGTATTTGCAAACCTGAATTTCATGTAGAGCTCTAACTACTTGAATATATAGTTCCAATTTGAGATTCAGCATATTTTTTAAAAAAATCTGCTTAGATTTGCAAAATAATCGTGCTCTATAAGTCTGTGAATAATACAAATTGTCTTTGATAAGTAAAAAATGTACTTTGTCAAAAAAAAAAAAAGGGTGAAAACAGGCTAATGGAAAAGACAAGAAAAAGAAAGTTAAGTGGTAAGCAAAATTAATTTTGAGTTACAACAAGCTAGTCTAAAAGTTCAAGGGAATAAAATGTTTCCATTCCTTGATGGACTAGGATTTGCATCTAAGTGCATTGCATTTTCTTTCTCCCATCTTACTTTCTTTATCCCAACTCATGACTCTTGAAACCTCCTAGTGGGCTTACTCCTACAATACTGCACTCCCTATCTATCCCTGTATTAACTAAAAACACTTCTTAAGTTATATCAGACACCTCATCCCAGAGGAACATCACTATCCAGACTTTAGGTTACAGGGAGGGAAGGTGTCTCCTGCTTGGGCTGGTCAGACACTGGTGGGATGTGAACTCTGGTGTAGGCACTGAGCTACTAAGTGTAAGAGCTGTGATCAATCTTCAGCAGACTGCTTACCTTCTAGGGGGCTGAACAAGAGGTTTCTCACACAGACCTTGCAGAGGTTAGAACTCGAGCCCCATGATGTAAGGAAAAAGGAACAAAAAGCAACTGCACTTAGAAGAGGAGTGGATGTCCACCTCATGATAGGGAAAGTTGGAAATTTGCTCTGCTAATCTGCAATTACGGAATAAGTAAGGTGGTAAAGAGGAACTGGGGAGTTAGCAAGGGCATCACAGACAGCTGAGCGGGAAGCAACTGTCCCAAGAGGGAAAGAGCTCCCTCCTGGTGTCACTCATCTATGAACCAGGTTAGTGTCTCAGATCCAAGATGTTTTGGAGAGATCTTATGTAATTCTCTGACTTATGCAACACATACTGTTCATCCAGTGGGTATCAATGATAGTGTGAAAAATAACCTGAAACATCAAGAGCCTGTAGAGCTCTGGGTGCTAGAATAAGGGTGTAGGGGTCAAGGTAATGCTCTTCTCAGTTCTTCCAGTGAGGGAGAAAGAGTCAGCTAAGACTTTATGCACCTTGCAGCTCACCAGCTGGCTGTGTAGGTGATGTCACAGCTCTTCGCAAGAATGAGAGCTGCTGCATGGGAATATAGGCCATCTGAAAAACTGGGAAAAGAGCATGTTTGCTAACAGGATTGCTAATCTAGTGAGGAGGGCTTTAAAATGACCTTAAGAAAAGACACAAATAACTGTGAGGAAATAGCCTAAGGAAAAAGGTGTTGGGAAAGATTCTAAAAAATCCAATAATTAACTGAAGCTGAAACTATATAAAAGGCAACTGAAAGAACTTCTGTATGGATGTTGCAGAAAAAGGAAGTCTGCGTCAAGAGTGAGGCTTACTGTTCAACAGAGCAGCAAACCTAGTGACAAAGAAGACAAAGTGGTCAACATACTTGATGGCTTCTTTGGCTTTCTTTTGTCCATAAAATTTGCCCTAAGGCCTCTTCTGGCACAACTGTTTTTATTGGGAGTGATATACTGCCCACAGTAGAGGAAGATAAGGTTAGGGAGCACTTATAACTAAATGTGCTGAAGTCCAGACAGAATACAGAAGGTGGCTGATGATGCCATGAGGCCTCTATCATCTTTGAAATATCTTGGTGGTTAAAGGAGATACCTGATGACAGAAAGATGTCAAATATCACATTTAATTTCAGAAATAAAGAAGGAGGATCTTGGGAACTGCAGGCTTATCATGAGGAAAATCTGAGAGACCTGTGTTTGTTGACTCTTAAGAACAGAAAATTAAAGAGATGCTTCATTACTTTCTTTAATTCCCTAACAGGAGTATTTAAAGAAATGGAGGTAGACTCTTCTTCCTGAGAGTGCATTGTGATAGGATTAAAGACAATGGACACAAGGCAGAATGGGGGAAATCATGATTAAGGGGGGGAAAAGACATCTAAGGAAGTAAAAAGGTTATCTAAAAGGTTGTGGAATTTCAGAGGTGTACAAAGCTTGACCAGAAAAGTCCCTGAGTAACCTAGTCTTGTTCAACCTGCTCTGATCAGGTGTTTGGACTTGACAACCTCTGCAGGTTTCTTCCAACCAAAATTATTCTATGTGATTATAACTGAACACATTATTCATTTTTCTCCCTTGTTTGCATATTCTAGTTCTAACAGACCTTTTAACACCAAAAACCTGAAATACTGAAAGTGGGATGTTAACTGGAACTCTGTAAATTCATGGTCCAAATCTTTTCCACCTTGATATAAACAAAGTCTTCTTTTTTCACAGAAAAGACTTAAAACAGACTAACAGACTTTATTTGCTGAATTCATTCTGGGAACACCAAAGTGAGTGCTTTTAATCTCTACATTCAGGTTTTCTTTCATTTCAAATATAAAGATTATTTAAGCTGTAAGCTTTTATGGAAAGAAATTCTGCTACATGAGAGCATGAAGATCCAGAAGTTTACTGAGTTATGAGATTTGTTAGAAGTCATCTGATTTTTAAATGAGTCAAGAAAAACTAGACATTTTCATAACAATGGAATTTAGGTTCCTGAACAAAGAATGTTGTGGTTATCATATAAAAAATTATTTTAATTTGCCATCTCACTTTTCTGGAAAAACTGATGTGATATTACCAAACTACCACTCGTTACCAGGTGATAACTCATATAAAGTAGTTGGAACACAAATAGTATACCTAAATAATTCTGTTATGGTTTCTTAGCATTCATAGTATCCTTATAGTTCTTTTCTCCATGTGTGTTTTTTCTACTTTGTAAGTATATACCTTTTTTACTTCAAAGTATTTGTTAAAAGGTGATAATATTTATGTTAAAAGAGTTACACTAAAACTGGCAACTATTAAGTATAAATTGTGCACTTCAGCTTGCTACTTCTACAAGGAAACTTTGGTCAGAGGAAGGTCACTTAACAAGGGAGCTTAACTTTGTTTCTTTGACATTTCCTTTTATATAAGACAATCAGTACAAGTGTAGTAAATGCAGCTTATGAAACCTTCCAGAGAAAGCTAATGCTAAAACCTTTCTGATCTTTAAAAGTCAAGAAAAGAAAATTTTGACAAATTTAACTGGGTATGTAAAATTAGATAGCACTTGATTATTGATTTTCATTTTACATTTCAACTTTATATGCCAAATGCCCCAGCATACAAGATGATTCCATCTACAGTTCTCTTAGAATTCAGCTTTTCTTCTTTCTCTCTATTTTTTTTCTTTCTTTTTGACAAGATTTTTAAAGACTTTTAACATCTTCCAGTATAAAAAGTTTTAAAGAAATTCATTCTATTTCTTCTTGAGATCGGAGAAGAGTATTTTTTCTCAAATGACTGGTGGCTTGGGCAAATGAGACAATTTTCAGCACTTATAGTTCACATTCAGTTTTGAAGAAATGCCAGAGAAGTGAGTAATCATTATTCTCAGTCCTTTCCAGATTCTTCCCTCTGTCTCATATTCTTCGTGCATCCAAATATGATCTTAGTAAAGGTTCTGAAAGAACCAGCACAGTGTTTCTTTTTTGTGGGAGTCTTCAGTACTCTTTTGAGACATATGCTGGCCTGTGCCTAAGCTCAAAAGAACCTCCTCGTCTTTTGTTCCACACACATTTCCGAAGCTCACCTTTATCTCTTCAGTAGCTAGGAGCATGCCACAATCAGCTCTTCTCTGTGAGAACCTGAATCCTCCTCTATTTATAAGTTACTGGGACTGTAACTTATCTCTTTCATTATTGTAAGGTTGGATGTGTGAAATACAGAAGTTTAGACTAATATCACATTTTAACTGGCAAGACATTTAACCTAAATACTTAAAGATGTGTTATAAGGCCTTATTCAAGACATCAAAAAAGTGAAGTTTTACTGTGCCTTTTTTATTAAAAACCTTTTTTTTTGGAATGCTATAAAAAAGCTAATCACCAGTTACAGCCTTCGTATTGCTATGTGAAGGTTTGACTGATTGAAGTTTCCACTTACTGTGACAAATGAATTAAAAAAGAGTTGTGTCCTTATAACACAAGATGTAGAATCACTCTAAGGGACAGATCTTTTACAAAAAGATGTATGGTCACCTTAGCTTGTTATTCAACTGTGTCTTCATCAGTCAAGACATATCTGAGGGCAAAAAATGTTACAAGTCTGTCATGATTTAACCCCAACTGCTCACTCATTTCCAACACCCCTCACCACTCACTCTAGCCCTGATGAGATGGGGAGGACAATCAGGAAAAAAAATTAAAAGTAAAACTTGTGGGTTAAGAAGCATTTAATAACTGAAATTAGATTTAAAAAAAAAAAAAAAAAGAAATAAAACCAAAAGAAAACAAGTGAGATACAATACAATTGCTTACTACCCACTGACCTCTGCCTAGCCTGTCCTGGAGCAGTGGTCAGCTCCCCCCCAGTTTATCTACTGAGTATGATTTTCTATAGTGTGGCACATCCCTTTGGCTAGGTCAGGTCAGTTGTCCTGGCTGTGCTACCTCCAAGCTTATTGTTCATCTTCTCAGTGGCAGAGTATGGGAAACTGAAAACTCCTTGATTTAGAGTAAGCACTGCTCAGCAACTAAAACATCGGTATGTTATCAAAATTATTCCTATCACAAATCCAAAACACAGCACTATACTAGCTACTAGGAAGAAAAATAACTCTATTGCTGTCAAAATCAGGACAAAGTCTTGATAATTTCCAGTTTTATTATTTAGTGTACTGTGATTGCTGCTGCTGTCCAGCTGGAGTTACACTGGCTTCTGTCACATTCATGTGAAGAACAGACTCTAAACCAAGTCCTATTATCATATTGTGATGTGTATCCTATGGTTCTGTAAAATTCATGGTTGTATTGTGCTCTAAAAGGCCACCAAAATAGAAAGTCCAAAGTCATACTGTAACAAGCAAACTTAAAAGAGACATAGACCCCTGTAACTAGTCATGGAGCACATAAGCTGCTAGTCACATGTATAAATATGAATAAATGACAGATAAATAGGGAAGATAACTGGGAAATAAAGTAACAAGAGTGGGTGTGGAAAAGAAGAGAAAAAAGAGAAACAAGGCAGTTCTACAAAAAATGAACCTCAGACTGCATTGAATTGAGTTCTGAGAGAAAAAAAAAATAAGATTTGGTACTTTTCTTTAATAAGGAAAAAAAATCTGGCAAAGGGGAGACTGAGTCAAAAGAGAATTTGAAATATAAAACAGAAATGGTGGAAAGACCAGTGCAAATGGAGACCTGTATCACTTCTGAGTAACTGAGCATAGAATTATTTCTTTTTACCCTGAGGGAACACTGGTCTTAATTGGTTCTCACTGACTTCTTGACAAGTGGAAAAAGGAAAGGAGAAATATGCAGGGAGCTGGGATGTCAAGTGTTGCATGTCCTGTTTTTGCTTATATTATGGAAATAATGGTTTTTGCCTTATGTCAAAATGTGTGTGCTGTTGTTCCAACTCTTGCAAAGGGTATTTGTATTTAAATGCTGTCCTATTCTCACATAAATATGACCTTATTTATGTCATAAATATAAACTCTTATTATATATTCTGTTTCTAAAAAGGAAAGTTGAGGAATACAATTTCCTAAACTGTATAGCATACTACTGAAAACAATGACATACAATTTAAAAACATCAATATTTTTGTCATAATTTTACCCATACCTAGCTTCTTATTCTATAGTAAGTACATCTTTTTAATCCAGCTATGAAACAGTTATAATAAGTACCATGTGACATTCTGGGTTTATTTCAGATTTGGCAAGGACTTCTCAAAATCATTCTAATCTCAGACATCCTGGGCTTATTCAAAGCCATAAAATTATTCATATCAGATTGTAGTGAAATTGTCTGAATTTGGTTATATTATGTATGGTAAAAAGGTTTGTTTCATAAATGTAACAATCTTCATGTGACTTTTCTCACAGAAGGTCTCATTCGGATATGTACCTTCTTAAAAGTAATTACAAGCTTGCATATACACACTAGTTTTTTTCTCAGTCTTCCCATAGGCATAGGGAAAGTGTATCCTTACAGATGGGTTTATTTATTAGTTATCCCCTAAGTCACTGACCTCCTAGTAAACCTTAAAACAAGTCAGTAAACAACCGAAGACTGAACACAGAGCAAATATCTAATATTCTTGTCTATGGGTGAATGCTTTCCTGAAGTGGTATTGATTACATAATTCATTCTGTAGTTTCTGCATGAAGTATCACTAAGAGCACTGATTCAGTGACAAATCAGATGTAATCTCAGTAGTGGAAACAAAAGAATTAATTCACCCTTCTGACACTGATAACTTAAAGCCTAAAGAATCATCTGTTAGGAAAAATATGATAACAATATGCCAGGAGAAAGCTGTAATCTTCAAAACAAAACCTTTGCTCATTTGATATTGTATAATATATGTGAAATTTGTATTCAGGATGCAGAAAACATACTTTTGATGTCATTTTTCCTGTCCAACATCTTACAATTCCTACTCCCTCTTTTCCTTGAAATTTCCTGATCCGAAACTTGGCATTCAAAGTAATAAATTATGTGAGGCTACTTGAGAGGTGGGCTTTTATAATTTAAGATCTGTTTTTTAATAGAAAGAAAGTAGGGTTTATACACTTTTTTTTTTCATTAACTTACCTAACAGAACAAAATGGAAGAGAGGATTTGAGACACACACAGATCTTGCCTAAAAAAACAGTTGCTTTCTTCACTGTCTTCTGTGCATATTGAGCTTATCTTCTGCACTAAAAAGAGCTGATTGTCTAATTTTTTTATTGGCTCCTAGTGTGAATACTCCCTAGCTGGCCTTCCAGTGTTCCCTGGGTAAATTAACCACCAATTCCTGGGCTGTCCGCCAACACAGCCAACCATTTCTGAACTGAAAAACATTTTATTCTGTTACTACAGACAAAACACCAAGACAATTTCTTACTCTCTCCATAACACATTTTGGGGAGACTAAGTTGCATTCTCACAAAAAAAAAAAAAAAAAAAGAATTTTTGTTACTCCTTGTTCATCAGGATAATTAAATTCCTTCTATAGGCTCATTCTGTCAAATGAAGAGAGAAGATCTCTGACCATCTCTGAAGCTGGAGGACAGATAAGGCATGTCTAATTGCTTAAGTTTGGCATTATGATTTAATTTAGCATATTTTGTGTGCCCACAGCCTCAATCATGGGTTTTCATGACTCAAAATATTTATTTTGGAAGTTCAAACTATTCCAGTAACACAGAAAATTCTTTAACAATGTGTTTAAATGAAAAAAAAAAAAGAGGAGGGAAATCACAGAAATATCACAGGACTATCAAACATTGTCTTTATTTTTGTAATTAAGAATTTAATGTACAATCTAAAAATAAAATGGAATATGTGATGTATATACATACAGAGTTTGGAGTTTGATTTTAAAGAAAATAACGAACACACTTTTAGGAAAAAATGTTGGTACCTCCATAATTTCAATTCTATTCATAACATCAGGATAGTACATTTCTGAAAATTAAACAGGAGTTTTTAATTTCAAGTATCCCAGTGACCAGAAGAAAACTTCATAAATGTTTCATTCATTTTGAAATATAAAGATACGTATCACCAAGGAAATAGAAATACTGGTTGCAGCTGAGAGTAACAGAACAGTATAAAAAAGCATAACATTTCTGTTGATCTGCCCAGTTCAAGCATGATATGTCAGTGTCGGGGAAAGATAAATGTGAGGCACTGAGATAATTAAAACTGATAAAATTGTGGTTCCACCCCCCTGCAGTCATTGTTTTACTTGAGAAGATAATAATTCCTACTTTTTAATTAAAAGTTTAGTTAATGTGTAGAGATAGTCAGTTCCTACAAGAGACAGATTACTTTCTCTTTCACATACTGAAATTGTGTGTTACTTTTCTTCACAATTTTGAGAATAGGTTTTGAAATCTTGCCTTAGCATGTAACTTACTGGCAGAAGACTGGAGGCTATAAAGATCTAAGAATGATATATGCATCAAATGGATAAAGACAATGATATAAAAAGGAAGAATATTTGATTTTATTTGTTTTGAATAATTTGATTGCTATGTATTTACCCAGACACCAGAAAAGAAGCATGCTAACTAGAAGTATGGTCTCTGAAATCATTCTGCTTGAATAACAACTTGAAAATTTTGCATGGCTAACATCAGACATACTTGATGCTGTTCTAAACAAAAAAAATGGACTTGTTTTGACCTTGTTGCTCTTTCAGAATCCATAGCTATAGTTACTGTCACTTGCATAATATGTCTAGGTACCTGAAGATGCCAATAACAAAACCTATTTTTTTGAAATGTTATTCTATCAAGAACAGATATAAAATAAGAATATTTACCCAAGAATATGCATCCTGGTGTTTCAAAATTCACAGTGTATTGCACTTATCTTGATCATAAATTTTTTTTTTTTTTGAAGTGGGCAATAGAGGTATCTGAAACAAGTTATATATGGTATGATCATCCCTTGAGTTTATCTGAGAGACACAGGTTGAAAATTTGTCACCTTATACCTATTACACCTACGAGTGTTTAATTTCCATTATCTCTTGTTTTGTTACAGTCAGAAAAACAAAACCCTTCTATATATAACATCTGTTTAATATTTTTGCATATTTTAATGTGTAGCCTGAAGTAAAAAGTAAGATTCAGCAAATTATCCATTCCTCACTGAAGAGTACCCAACAACCGTTGCAAAGAAGAAAGAAATTTTCATAGCTCATTGAAGAAAAATATAGTTTATCAGATGCCAACAAGGTAAATACTAAAGCTGCTTCCCAGCATAACAACTTAGACCTTTACACAACAATAGAAATACACCTTTTATTCTCACTGAGAAGACCTCAATTTTTTTTTTGCCACAACCAGAGAAGAAAAAAGAAGGGACATGTTGACATGGGAAAGATTAATTAAGCTAAACTTTGGAGGAAGATATTGACTATAAAAACTGAGAATTCTAGACAAATAGAAGCAGAAAAATTTATGCAGTTGCATATGAAATATAAGTTGTTATTTTTTATTGGTCTAACTGTATCTACACTGCTTCTGTATGGGATCAGTGGAGTAATGGTCCAGACAGGTCAGCAGAGTCAGACTTTTTCTCCAATGACGACATGTCAAGAAGACTGTAGATTCCCAAATAGGCAAGGAAGCACCAAAATATAGACTTAAACTTCAAGGGCCAAATAGAGGTTTTGCTTCCCATCAGATCACAGTGGGCTTGACCTCTCAGAAAGAATAAAGAAATCTTAAAATATTAAATGGTTAATTCTTCACCTGTGTAGCCTAGTGGTTATATAGTTAGGAGTCTGACTCCAGTCTTTTGCTGTACTGTAGAGAAACACTTACAAGGGTGCCCAAGTGTTTAGGTTTCAAAATATTCTGGGAAAATTTTGTTTGGGTGGCATTTGTTGAATCTAGGATTAGATGATTAGGAAAATGGAAGACTTTTGTGCTCTGAGCAGCTTTTAAAATAATAAAAACTAATAAAAAGGCAATAATAAGAGTTTTTGTATTTATTAGTATTATATGCT
>NW_020956435.1:76560-141032 GCF_003031625.1 Empidonax traillii
TTTTTTTTTTTTTTTTTTTTTTTTTTTTTTTTTTTTTCAGAAAGTTGCTAATGCTGGAACTAAAATTACTCAAAAATCTTAATTTTTCAAGTGACTAAACTGGTTTATTACTTTATTCAGGAAAGGAAGTTGGGATAACTTTCAAATTACAGTATCAGCAGTTACATATTTTTTTACAGGAAAACTTATAAGCTGTGCTTTGCAAAGGTATATTAATATAAAAAAGCCAAGCACTGAATGCTGTGTGGTTTTTTCTTGACTATAGCTTTTAATACTCTGTCATCAACTGAGAATAAAACTGTGCTGGCACACTACCAGTCACATCTGTCTTCTTAATGAAACAAACTATGGAAACAATTTTCTTGTTTGAGTTTGAAAAACAAAGGAGAAAAATAGATGCTCCCTATAACACTGAGCTGTTGTATGATTTTTTTAAAAGTTTCCATCACATGAACACAATGTTACAAGATGAATTGTTAAGTTGTGACAGTGCATTTCAAATGAATTCTGATCTCTGCAAAATGTAATTATACCAGGGTATTTTCTTTTCCAAGCAATAATAGAAAGAAAATAGAAAAAATTTTCAGTGTTAGGAACTATTGCAGTAAGCTCATCTTGAAAAACCCAGTAGCTCTACAACCTAGGATATTTCATGTTTCCCAAGCAGTGAGGGGCTAATGATGGGAAATCCTGTTCCACAGTTCGTTCAAGACAATGAGAATGTTCCCATAGACTTATTTTTTGTTTGATGTGAAACATTTAAATATGTATCAGATTTCTGTCCCTATAAATACTGAACATTAAAATAAAGTTGCCTTTACACTAATTGCAACTGTAATGAATTTAGACGGTGTTTGCTGGCTCTCAAAGTTAACTCTTTATTTGGCATCTTCCATATTTGGGACCGCAGTGTTCTATACACTGCTAGATAACTTCTATGTTGTGCTCTCAGTGCTGAATTGGGAAACGGGGTATACAGCAAATGAAGTGTGAATAAAAAGCTCTGTATATGAGCTCAGCATTAAGCAGCTGTACAGTGAAACTTCTGTGAGGAGAGAGAAAAAATCCTTTATTCTCAGTAATTTTCATGAAGAAATCCAAACTCATTCTGTATTCCAAATTAAACTTTACATAGGCTATATTTCATCTGTTGCTATTTTGGGAGTTTTCTAGTAGTAGTTGCTTGTTCTGGCACAGATTACTGCTGAATGCACACTGCCCAAGGTTTGGATGAGAATAGAACAACGAAAGAATCTTATATATTGGGTACATAATCCCAATAACATTTAAAATTGTACAGAAAATATTTAATTACGAGGTAAAGAATTGTGATGTTAAATAATTCAATACTTTAAACTAAATTGTTGTGAACTACACAAATTTTCTTTTGGCTTTCAGTTTTTCATCATCTCTAACAAAATATATATCTCATGAAGTGAAAGGAAAGGGTTAAAATTACATTACCAACATCTTGCACATTATCTCTTTCTTTGCAGTTCTTAATATATTCTTGAAAACTATTTCTAGGGAAGAATTCAGATAACAGAAGGCTGAGCAGATGGTCTTTTCCAATTTTATAGTTCCAGAAAAAGCAAAGGCCCTCATTGCTGCTGACATCTGAAGTTGATGCAAGAAGATGCCTACCATGTCAGACAAAAAATGTAACAGCTAGTCAGACCCATGATCAGGCAGCTTGCACTTGCTGACAGCAGTTTGTCTGTGTGTTGAAATCAGAAGGAAAAATAAAACTAAACCATATGACTGCTTAAAAACCTTTTCATTTACTTTCCTTTTTCTGTTACTTTTTTTTTTTCATAAATGAACAAAACTACAGAAAGTATGCTTTTGTTTAACAGGTAAAAAAGAGAAACATACTATAACCTAAAATTTTACATCAAAAGACCTGTATTTGTAGATCTGAGCTTGCAATAGAAGTGTTGCACAGAAGGTGTTTCCTTAGTATTCCAACTTACAATTCTATCACTTGCTTACCTAAACACAACTGAATGTAAAACTATCGTATGATCAGAAATGTTTTAAATAATGCCTAGTACTTAAGAGACCTCCCTTTTAAAGGTGAGGATTTTGTTTTATGTTGAAATGAAGGATCCCACCATTCTAAGCAACTACAACTTGATGTGACACCACATTAACACAGCTGGGACAATATTATTTTCTCTCTTTCTCACCGAAACATAATAAAAATTAACATGAATATATGACAAGAATAATGTCACCTTTCCTACATTCCTACCAACTACTTTCTAATATATTCTCAGAAGCTGTTATGGAAGTGATAGTTTCTCTCTCACTCAGAGTATAACCATAAATTAGATTATCATAGACAAACAGCCAAATGCAGAGATGCTACCACAGATGTTGTAGCAGCTATTCACATTTACATAGATTTCTAAGCAAAGTGTTATGGACTCTTATCCAGTCTAACAGAAAGTGACTTATATCTCCTAACTCTAAAAAAAGTACCTTAACTGGTCACCAGTAATGAGAGGAGAATGCTTGCTTTGTTACCCTTTGAACAAACAAACCTAGCAAGACCATAATGGGAATGGGTGGCAGCTGGTCAGGGATTTGATTCAATGGATTGAAACACATTGAGAAAGAAGACATAAGGTCCTTTATTTTTATTTATTTATTTAATACCCCCCTCCATATGCATGCTTAGTCAAAGGAACCGAACCTGACACATCACTTCTTTTCCCCTAGAAAACTCTAGGTATGTCTGGAAGAACAAAGCTAAGCTATAAGTCTGTCCTTCTTCTCTTCTCAGTTTGCCAGACAAATTATTTTGAAGGGTGAAGTCAGAAACAAATCCTGTTCCCTGAAAAAGTTTAAACTCCTTTTTTTTTTTTTTTAATTGCAATTGAAACTCTGAGAAGTTCCAATGTTACATTGTTTTGTCTGCTTCTCATCTTTGTGCTAGCTCTAAAACTAACATGCATAAAAAATGTTTGTTTCTCCATGGAAACATAATTGTCTTTTTTTATTATAGAAAGCCTGAGGCACATGATGCTTAGACAATTCTTAAAGGTACTTCAGGAAATGTATTTGAAAAAGGAGTATCACCTATACAAACGTAGAACTCAGAAAGAGTCCCTGTCCTCTGCAGTATTACAGTAACAATTCCCGTCATAGGTTTAGTGAAAGTCTGTGCTTGTTACTATCCAATTTAAAGATTATTATTAATTCTCTCTGCAGAAATTACTAGAAAGTTTCTTGTTTCAATCCTAAATTTATTCATCCAGTTTACATCTTTGTGTCTTGAGATATACTACAGGGCTATTACTATAACAATAGGATTCCTCTTCCTCTGCAAAATGCACTGTATTATTAAGTAGAAAGATAAAGCAATTCATTAATTACTCTGCTCCTTCATCATGTCTGAACCACAGATAAATAAATGTTTCTTCATTTCCCCTGTGTAAATAGTTTATATTGTTAAATTCATGTAAAACATGGGTATAATATTTTAAAAGTCTTAACATACTAATACAGAAATATTGCTGGAGATCAAATTGACTTTAATTTTCAGTTTGGTTCCTTGACTAAGTCTTTTGTGGTATTCAAATTATATTGCTATTTACTAATCAAAACTCACAAATTATTATAATTTCAAGAATAATAATAAATTTTAAGAAATAAAAGTTCTCTATGAACTATAATTAATGAATTGCCATTACACTCATAAAATGTTAGGGTTATGATTATTTAGTATGTTTTTGTAGTAAAGTAAGCCAGGATGGGTGTTTCTGGTGGAAGCATTTTCACTTTTTTGTGAAATACCACTAGACACACAGATAAAATTTTAGCAAAGATGGATAAATCAGTATACCCAGAAGCTTTGTGGCATGCTTATAGACTGAAGAAATCAGTGGCATATGGGAGTAAAGCTGATGAAAATATTTTGAGTCTCATGCTTCAGTAACCCAACTCAGTGAGCCAGATTAAAAATATTTGCTAATGGTGCAAGAAATGACATTGATTTACAAGTACATATTGATGGCATATGGAAAATACAGAGGTACACAACTCAGTGCTTAGGTACAGAGGGTGAGTAGACTTGGATAATTTTTTTTTTCTGCTTTTGTCTACTATGTTAAACTAAGTGAGCTATTTTGGTGACTTTTTGTGATGATTTTGAAATTCTATTGCCAAAAACAGTTTTGAGTATCATATCTGGAGCTCTGATTATCTTAGTACTTTAAAATCCTTTTTAATTATCATTTGCTATTACAGATATGTTGGAAACATGGATGACATGAGGATCAAAAGAGTGAAAACACACTTTTTTCTGTTTGACTTTTTGCTTTTGCAGAATTATAGTTAGCTTTTTTAATTAGAAAATTGGTTTCATCAATTTAGAATATTTGGTCAAAAAATATTTAATCAATTTATGCTACTCCATAATCCATTAATCAAACTATGCTACTCCATAAAAGGCTGACAAATCGGTTCCCTTAGAAATTAGGGAAATTCCTTACAAAAAGGAAATGCACGTTCATCATCTTTTCACCTTGGCAAGAAATAGATTCCAGAACTGGGATTTTCTAAATTCATCCTGAGATGAATCATTTAGTATTACTCAAAAACAGGACTTGAATTTGATCATAGCTGGAAGTTGATACTTTTCTATGCTTGTTTCATCTAGATGCATCTTGTTCAAAGCTAAGCAGTCCTAATGAAAAAGTGAAAAAAAGGTAATTAAACCAGAGGGAAGGTCAACGATTAGCTAACAGTGTGAAACAAAAGATCACAAGTGGAATAATTATAAATTCATCCTAGCATATGCTCAGCTGTAGGAATCATTCCTGGTGTTTCAATAGTTTTTGCTTTTAAATTTTTAATGTTCTAACTGTTAGACGTTAGTGGCTAAGGTTGAAAAAATGTTGTTTGGAGAGTTTTGTACGTTCTAAATGTCTCTCATCACAACTCATATCCTTCTCTTACCTTGACAATATTATACATAAAATTACAGCTTGTGACTCTATTAAGACTTTTATTTCTTTGAAAGTAATTTCTCATTTCAGCTTTGCAAATAACCAGTTACTAATATATGAACTCTCTGTTATTAAAGGCTCCCATTTTCTACTCTGAACTGTTTATATTCTATTTCTTAGATACTTACTAATTTCATATTGAGCATGCACCAAGTCCTCCTTTTATCACACTCCTTTTTTGTTTAGTCTTATAAGTGATGTGTCACTATCACTGCACCTTTCAGATCTTCTCCCAGTTGGAAGCAATGAAGTGACTGAAAATCCAGCTATGTCCAGAAAAATTATCGTATTGCCATAGTTATGCTATGGGTGGGCCCTTCATAGGTGTTTGGTTCATAGGCAGAATCATTCTGTGTATATTAAGTACACTAAATGTCTTGTACTAAAAGATATGCTTAAACTTCTCCAAAATGAGAACTACATTAGGGAGTGCTGCATCCAGGTCTTGATCCCTCAACAATAAGCAAGACATTGACTTGTTAGAATGAATTCAGAGGAGGGCCACGAAGTTGATCACAAGGTGGGAGCATCTCTCCCATGCTGAGTTGGAGTTGTTCAGCCTGGCTGTAGGGAGACTCTATAGCAACTTCTAATACCTGAAGGGGGCTTACAAGAAGTCTGAAGAGGGACTTTTTACAAGAGCATGTAGTGACAGGACAATGGGGAATGGCCTTAAGATGAAGAAGGGTAAATTTAGATAAGATATAAGGAAGAAATAAATTACTATGAGGGTGATGAGGCAGTGGACCAGGTTGCCCAGAGAAGCTGTGGATGCCCCCTCCCTGGAAGTGTTCAAGACTAGGCTGGATGGGGTTCTGTGTAAGCTGGTCTAGTGTAAGGTTCCCTGCCCAAGGCAGAGGAGTTGGAACTAGATGATCTTTAAGATCCCTTAAAACCAAATCCTTCTCTGATTTTATGATTTTCTGAGAATCAATTTGTTCATGAAAAAGTGCAATACAGTCATCACTTCTTAACACTGTTAAGTTCTTACCATGGAAAACTCAAAAGATTACATTTTACATCATTATCAAATGATAAAGTACAGAAACTGAGCAAAGTAAAAATTTTCATTCATATTCCATATCTAGGCAAAAGAGAAGTTAATCAGTCCATAAAGTCTATAATTTCCATTCATCTTCAAAAAATGATAAATTAAGCTATAGCACAGTTTAACATTTCCAGAAAGTCTGATCACCTTCACGAGTCAAAACTCAACAAAAGACAAATTTCACTTGCAAAAGATTGTACTGAAAATTCCAATAGACCTAATGAAAACTGAAGAACAGAAGTGACGAAAGTGCCTTTGAAGATGATTTATTGTAGCCACTTGATCTAGTCTTTGCATTAATGGTTTTGTTGTGATTTGAAGTGTCTGCCTTGTAACAAGAAAAGAGATGCATGATTAATGTCTGCAACATTAAGAAAATCATCTCACAACATAAAGATGTAGGAAAACAACCATTGTAACCTATAAAGTGCAGAGAAAGAAGAAAATGTATTTTAAATTTAATTTATTATTCAAGACTAAGTTGCATCTGTCTGATATTACAAATGTTGTTACTTTTTCAGGATTCTACAAGAAACCTATGTTTCCAAGGTGAAGAGGTATTTAATCCCCACCATGACAGGTTGTTCAAGACCTTATTCGACCTGGTCTTGAACACTGCAAGGGTGGGGGCATCCACAACATTCCTGGACAACCTGTTATCCCATTCCACAACAACCTGGACAACCCTTAACACCTCCACGGTAAAGAATTTCTTCCTAATATCCTGCCTAAATTTCCTCTCTTTCAGTTTTTACCCATTATTCCTTGTCCTATTACTACAGACATTCCCTGTCCCTAACACAATCAACAACCTTTTTGTTGTATTTTTTTCCCTTTATCCTGTTGATGAACTGGGAGATATAGAGCTGTCTGGTGGGCACCTGGCAGCCAGCCAAGTTCAATCCGCCATAGATACTTCATCATATAATACAAAAGTTCAAGAGCCAAAGCATCTAAATCCCCAATTTTAAGACATATTATGTTGATATTAAGAAACTGGAAAAAATATCTATCTTTTGAGATCAACTTGACTAATATTTGAATCCATTTCAATCTACTAATGTTCTAAAGTTTTAAATGTTTTTCTTTCTGAGAGGTTTTTTTCTGTCACAAAACAAAACAAAAACCTGCAGTGCCATACCTGTTGTAACCTCATATTCAGCTAAGCAAATTATCTCATCTCTCAAGAAACAAGAAATAATTGTCTAGAAGTGTTGAGTGGCTTTTGCTTAGTACCATGTTTGTAATAAGATGTATTTTCTTCTTTTGTAGATAAAACATAAAATTAAACAACTGTGAAATAGTAAATGTAACTACAAAGTAGTTCTTGTCAAGAAAACTCTTCTTACTGTAGGCAAAAATTTATTTTGGTCCACTTTTCCCTTGCTATTAAAAAAACAATCTTGAATTTATAGTGTCATTAAGATTCAACACCTAAGTCAAAATATGCCTGATGTAAATTTATGCCTGTAAATGAGATTGAATTCTCTAAAGCTTGAAACTTTTCCCCTACTGAATTTCCCCTACATGCATTTTTTTTATTATTTTTTTTTATAAGGCACAACTGAGTTTTAGCATTTCTTGTGCTTGTGTTCTTCCTAGCTTAGAATATTGAGAAAAAGATTTACTGTTGGAGTAGGCAGGTAGTTCTACCTTTGTTTCCCTGAAGGAATTATTTTACAGAGATAATTCATGAAAGGTTAATCATTATTAGAACTTTGCTAATTTTCTTTCCATGGGTAATAAGAACAAAATAGTACCTGGTCTATTCTCTGAAAACCATTTAATTTCAAAAAATTCTAGGATGCAAGTTTAAGCTTCTTACTTTTAACAAAGAGTATTTTTCGTAGTACAATACCCTTCATGTGGATCATTGGTTTCTTTAAATGATTCCAGCAACTAATTGTAGATAGCAATGAATGCCACCACCAATGTCTTAATGTGAAAAAGGCTGGGGTTTTTTGTTTGTTTCTAACTATGCTGTTTTAATTTCATGGCAGACATCTTACTCTTTAACTCAGTAAAAGGTCTAATTCACAATTAATAAGACCAGGAAAAGATTTCTTTTTAACTTAATCCCCTCTAGAAATGAATATGCGTAATTGAAGTATTCTCTTGATTTCAGTCATTTAACCATTCTGTTCACATGATTCTGACATTCTGAATTCACGTAATAGCTAGATACATACTGACTCCAGTCATATATATATAATATATATTTATTATGTATCATATAGTAAATACGTGTGTTCAAACCAGCAGCACTGATTTTACTCAAACTGCTAAAAGCAAATCTTAAAGCAAATATTGGAGGTTCATCAAGGAAAAAAAAATCTGCTTCCAATAAATGACAAGCATCTAGGAATTTGGAACTGATATTAAAGCTGGTCTTGTTATTAGTCATTGTTCTTGTAGAAAAAAAAGGATTTATACTAAGTAAACTGGGAAGAACAGGATGACTCTATTAGAAAGGAAATGGTGAGAAAGCCTGATAATCTATCTCAAAAATGTCAAAAACAAGCAAACTTTACCTGAAAAGCAGGAAAGACTGTTTTCATGTCTACCACAAAAAGACAAAGAATATTTGGATAAGTGAATCCTAATTTATATATTTTTTTAAGTAAGGATCTCAAAGCGTAAAGGGAATTTAATAGGAAGGTAACACTACCTTCATAACTAGAGATCTCTAAAATGAATTTTGATTAATATGTGAGATATAAAAATGTATTAGATGTTTGCTTTCAAACCTGTTTTCTGGTGTTCTAATATAAAAATTACTTGTATTCCTAATTTTATTTTTTTGGGGGGAAGTATATTGTTGCTGTTTTAAACTAGGTTCTATGAACAAAGGACTCCATCACCGAAGACAAAAGTCTACATCTAACACAATGTGAGAACCCAGTCACTCTTCACAGCAGCCCTCCTGTAATAGATTCAAGGACAAGTTCAGACAGGTACCACAAATAGTAGTGCAATTCTAATTAATTAGAAATATCTGAAATATAAGTACAAAGTTTTGGAGTAGCATGTAGGCAAGAGAAAAGATTATGAGCAAGTTGAGGCAGTAATTGGATTGACTTTGCCTTAGTACACGCTCAAAGATTCTTCAGAGAAAAGAAATGTAATATCAAGACTAAGAAGCTGAAAGTTTCCTTTTTGAAGAAGATGTGGAGCATATACACTCATATAAACAGACAATGATGGCATTGGGGAAGAGAAAAATTAAATTACATTAAGTGAGAATGATAAATAAAATCAAACAATACCCTTCCAGGAAATCCTATTAGAATAGATTTTTTCAAATGAAAGGCAGCAGGGATAGCAAGGTCTGGCATGTTTGCTCCAACTGGTCCTTATATGACAGAGAAAGGACATGTAAATAGTCTGAACCAAAGGAATTTCAAAGGTTGTAATTTGTCAAGTGATTATTCTTGGAATCAGAAGATCTGTGCCCTCTTCCCCTGTCTCCTTACAAAAAGCAAATGTACTTACATGGTCTCATAGCTGATTGCTTGTGGATTTGATGTAAGGTAGGACTGCCACAAAAGGTTTGGAGAACATTTTCGAACAATGAGTTGTCACAGAACTGCCAGTGGCAGGTACCTGCCTTCTGTTACAGTGACACAAATTAACCCATGGTGGTTTTGGAGTACTGGAGTTTATTAAAGAACCACTGATATTAAATCTTAATAAAGATTCCACTTGATTATTTCACATGCTTACTCACTCATCTAGCTTGCAAAAAGGGAGTCCAAAATCATAAAGATGTGCTTTTAGAAGAGCCAGGTGCCACTTAATGGGATCTAAATTATTCAGTCCTTGACTCAGAAGTAGTGTTACACTATATTTTTCAAAAGACAGTTCAAATCAATGAAAAAACCAGAATGGAATAATTTTAAATCCTGACTCGATGGCATAGGTCAGCTCCAGGTTGTAGTATCTAAATACAGAAGCATACAAATGGGTGTTCAATGAAAGCAAGTTGTTCAAATTCACCTTCATAACTTCACTTTTGTCAGTAAAAGTCTAGAGCTCTATGAAATGACTTATACATAGACAAATTCCCCAGAGAATCTGAGAAAAGCACACCAGGCTATGAGAATAACACAGAATTTATGAGATATCCATTGTCATCTTTTGCTACTGCTCAAGGCCAGAAGGAATATCATAGAGAAGCTGAAATAACATTAGATATCTGTCTTTATGCAAATAAATACCACTCTAACTTAAAATTCAGTTGTCTCTGTTTAAGTATCTGGTGTCATTTGAGATGCTTCAGGCTAGCAAAAACATGGTACTGGAAACCAACATATTTCTGGAATAACAGCTGGGGTGTTTACATTCTTGGATGTAGTAAGCTTATTTTTATTCAAACCTGAGTACATGAGAACCTTGCACAAGATTCACAGATTCAAATATCTTTTACCTCAGAACAGATTCGAACATGCATCTTTCACTAATCTGTAAATTATTTTCAGTGACAGCATCCTCTGCTTATGTTGAATCTATGCAATTGAATTTAAACCTTTTTGGCCCAGAAATGACTACCAAAAAAAGAAGCATTTTGGTACAGTTTAACAATTAAATTACTTCCTGTACTGGTTTTGGCTGGGATTGAGTTAATTTTCCTCATAGTAGCTGACCTGGGGTTATATTTTGGATTTGCGCTGGAAACAGTTGATAAGCATCTCACCCAGTAAGCAGTCTGGGGCTGCACAAAAAGTTCTGAGGAAAGAGAACCAGGACAGCTGACCTCAACTGACCAAAGGGATGTCCCATACTGTATGGCATCATGCTCAGTCTATAAACTGGGGGGAAGGAGGAGGGAGGGAACGTTCAGAGTGATGTTGTTTGTCTAATGGCAATAAGGAACTAGTACACGTTGGAGTCCTGCTTTCCTGGAGATTGCTGAGCACTTGCCTGTCTGTGGGAAGTGGAGAATGAACTCCTTGTTCTACTTTGCTGTAGTTTGCGCCTTTTACTGTACCTGTTAAACTTTCTTTACCTCAAACCATGAGTTTTGTCACTTCTACCCTTCCAATTCTCTTTCACGTCCCACTGGCGGCAGTGAGTGAATGGCTCTGTTGCCAGCTGGGCTTAAACTACAACACAAAACCACATTTTCTGAAATGTGGTTTCACATTCCATGATGTTATTTTGGATTTAGGACCAAATATTATTAACAGTGTAGCCAGTGTAGTTATTTGCAAAATAATATCCTATTGAATAAAACATGATTAAAATCCAACTCAAAGGGTCTTATTCCAGCTTTCACTGAATAATATAATTCTTCCTCCCCCCAAAAAATCAGGAAATGGGGAAAAAAGAACATCACTGTAACTCCATACATTTTCAAATTACCAATTTCAGATTATTTTTATGTAAGTGTAACATAAATGAACTTGAAAAATATCATGGACAGTATTGCTGAAAATATACTGTTCTCTCTTTTTCTCCTACAAAATCAGAAGATAATTAGTTTATCACAATGAAAGGATTAAAAATTATCCTTCTGAATGTAAAAGTACGAAAACCCTGTAAGACTGAAAAATTTACACTTATTTCATGGTTGCAGTCTGAAGTTTTTGGTGTCTGTCATAACGTATTTTCAGAGATTACAGAAGAAGCGACACTGTAGCTAAATTGTTTCACTTCATCAGTAACATCAGTCAGCATTATCTAAGGATTGGCCTTAAGAGTTTTCATAAATAGAAATTATGATGAGATTTTGGTGGAAATTTCCATGGCAGTTCTGAATGAATTAGTAATGATCACTATTAACATAGTGAATACCAAATGTGTTGAAAATGATGGGACACTTGAAATGAAATAGAGACACAATAAAATAAATTCTGACATTATGAATTCATGTGGTTCTAATCCTAATGGCATGATCATAGTTAATTCATTTGGTATTTTCATGGGTGCAATATTCGTATGTTCTGATGGAGATGCAGCATTAGTGTCAATGACCTGCTTTGTTTACATCAAAGAACTCTAAATATTTTGAAAAGTGATTATTTCAATACACAATTTTCTTGGTTTCTTGGTAAATGAAATAAAATGTTGTTTACCTTTAACAACAACTCCAAACCAAATAAAAGGAAAAAACAAACAAACTAACAACCCAAAACAAAACAAAACAAAAAAAAACACAGAAGAAATGGATCTGCCATTCACATTCACATAACGCTATTGTTTTCTGGCCTCTGCCAGCTGAGGGATCGCACCCCTGCTGTTCACAACATGGAACAGTTTAATGAATTTGAGTGGGATGAGTTACTGAAGAAATTAGCATAATTTGTTGCTTTGAATATCAAAAAGAAACTAGCTGCATACAGAAGGAATAAAAGCAATAAGTGGTAATCAACCTAAAAGTACTATCACCTTCATATACTTATGATAGGAAAAAAAACTAGTTAACGCAGGGAAGGAAAAAAAAAAAGTAGCCCTACAGTCTATGGTACATATAAAAAAAAAGTCACATAGGTTAAATTTACTTTCATCTTCCTTTGAAGATGATAGACAATATTGGATAAAGTCCTCATGTAAGCTCAGGATAACATGCACGCCAGTGTTGCCAGAATGAAAAGTAGAATAAGAAGAAAGTCAGTCAGTGAGGCAAGGTGCTCTGGAGCCACTATTCACAGTGGGATAGCAGATCCTGGTGCACAAGTGGATTTCCTGGAGCAGGGGAACACCATGAAGTGGGGAGATCAGTGAGGTGCCAGCAGCTCCTGTGGGAGCCTGGGAGCCACTTGCACAACTGTATGCAGTTTTGGGAACACAAGTGACCAGGAACACTGTGATCAGAGCAGGCAAACAGGACATGGGATGTCAGTGAGGGCGTGGTGCAAGCAATTAGCACAGCAGTTCACAGGGAAGAGCACACACAGCGTTACCTTATCAGCTCAAGGTGAGTTCAACTTGTGGTCATCATCCTCTCAGAAGGAGCTTAGTTATGGTATCCACCTGACAGAAATCCACGACCTCTGCATCTGCTAGAAAGGATGTGGCAAGCCAGACAGAGTTTCTATGAAAGTATTTTCCAGGAATGGTAATTTCCTCATTGGATGGTCGAAACCTTCAGTGAAGTGATTAATGGAAAGACAAAAAACAAGACAAAATAAAGCAAAAGAACCTCAAACCAACCAAACAGGCAAAAAATTTTTAAAATTAATTTTCCCTCATGCACACACATGCATACATGAAGACTAGAATTATGGAACAGAGACATAGAAACATTTGAAATATTAGCATTAGAGTGTGGGAAAAAAATAGCCTGTTTAGTATAGTGTTAGTGTGACATTCAACTAAAAACATAAACACCTGCACTGCTGGGTGGGTAGTCTAAATAAAAACCAAGATAAGAAAACTAATGTTCCATAAATAATGATATACAGAGAGACAGAAAACATACAGCTAAATGCTGTTTCTCCCTGAGTTTCAGAGAAGTGTATGGCAAATCTTTTTATAATGGTCTTTCTCATAATCACAAATACAACTTTTCTAAAGAACTGAAAAATGCTGCCTAATCTTCTTTCTAGAACAGGAAGAGAAAAGAGCCATTTGCATAAGTAATGTTTACCTTCCCTCTCTTCTCAGAGGAGTTTTATTTTTTGTAAAGACTTTTTTTATTTTATATTTTGCAGTAACTACAATCTGGAGTTTACAAGTGCGTAATACCAGTTTTCATTTACTCTTTGTAAGCTTCATTGTATAGTTTTCAAGTATTTATGCACTTTCTTGAATGAGTAGGAGTTCAAGAAATATATTGGCTCATGAGCTGGCAGCTATATCTGAAGCTCCCAAAAATACCTATATTCACTACTGAAAGGTGTTTTAATGAATATCTTTCTAAGATAGAAATTTGAATCAATTTCATTAAAATGTATACAAGCCATACGCTTCTTCTATTCTAATGTATTTATTGCATTTTGTCATCACTGTGTCTTTATCTGCAACAGAAATTGTAGAATTGCATTAATTTTCTCACAAAAAATGAAGTTTGTTTAAGCTTTTCTTCTACATGACCTGCTTGAGGCAAAATACTTATCTTTACTGACTGTGGTGAGCAATTAATTGCATTACCTGGTACTTAAAGTAGGGTATTTAGATCAATAACAATTAATAGTAAAGAGCAAATTTCAGAAACAATTCAGAGGAGTTCAGTCTCCTATAGGAACAGTGCAAGCTAAATTAATTTTTGGGAAGGGCTAGGGTAGGATAAGGCTAGGATAGGATAGCTCTGCTACCTCTGTGAGCTCCACATCATCCGGCAAACTGTTGATGAACTGCTTTTCTGTACAGCTGTTAGTTGCAGTCATTTCTGCTCTATCAAGCACATGGATAATATTAAAAAACAAATAAACAAACAAATATCTAATTTGGGTAAAACATACAATTTGTATGTTTAAGAACTTTACTGTATAAGGACCAGAATCATGACTGACTTACAGGACTAAACAATTTTTCTTATCATAGAAAGTCTGAGACTGCAAATAGGTAGTTTATGTCTTATATTCATAGAATCATAGAATGGTTTGGGTTGGAAGACACCTTAAAGATCATGTAGTTCCAACCTTCAGAGACCGGAAAACCACAGCTTTTCAGGCTAACCCATTCCAGTGCCTCACCAGCCTCACAATAAGGAATTTCTTCCTGATATCTAATCTAAATCTAGTCTCTTTTAGTTTTAATCCATCCCTTCTTATGCTATCACTTCATGCTCTTGAAAAAAAGTCCCTCTCCATCTTTCTTGTAGGCTCCCTTCAGGTACTGGAAGGTCCCGATTAGGTCACTGCTAAGCAGTCTCTTTTGCAGGCTGAACAAACCCAGCTCTCTCAACCTTTCCTAATAGAAGAGATATTTCATTCTCTAATCATCTTGGTCACCTTCCTCTGGACTTGTTCCAACAGGTTGATGTCCTTCCTGTGCTGGGGACAGAAGAATTGGATGCAGCACTCCAGGTGGGGTCTCATCAGGGCAGAGTAGAGCAGGAGAATCACCTCCCTTGACTTGCTGACCACACTTCTTTTGATGCAGCCCAAGATATAACAGTCTCATGTCCAGCCTCTCAGTCATGAGAATCCCCAAGTCCTTCTGAGCAGAGCTGCTCTCAATCTGCTCATAATCCATCCTGGATTGATACTGGGTGTTGATCTGACCCAGGTGAAGCACCTTGCATTTGGTCTTATTAAACCTCTAAGATTCTTGTGGGAGCACTCCTTGAGCTTGTTCAGGTTCCTCTGGACTGCATTCCATTCTTCAGGTGTATCAACAGCACTGCTCAGCTCTACAAATTTGCTGAGGGTGCACTCGATCCTTCATCTTTGCAGTTAATGATGATTAAATAACACTGGTCCCAATACAGACCTCTGAGGGACACCACTTGTCATTGATGTCCAGCAGAACTCTAAACCATTGACCACTACCCTCTAGATGCAACCAATTTCTTATTCATCCAACAGTCCACTCATCAAATCCTTCTCTCTCCAATTTAGAAAGAAAGATACTTTGGATGACCAAGTCAAAGGCGTTACAGAAGTCCAGACAAATGGCATCCATAACCCTGCCCTTGGTCACTGATGCAGTTGATCCGTCATAGTAGACCACTAGGTTGGTCAGGCAGGACTTATACCCTTGATGAAACCATGCTGGCTGACTCAAATCACCTCCCTGTTCCCCATGTACCTTAGCATAGCTTCTAGGGGGATCTGTTCCATAATCCTCCCAGGCACAGAGGTGAGCCTGACAAGTCAGTAGTTTTAAGGGTCTTTCTTTCTATGCTTTTTAAAAAGAGACACAAAGTTTACCCCTTTTCAGTCACCAGACTGCCATGACTTTTAAAATATCAGGGAAAGTGGCTGGTCAGCTACATCAGCCAATGCCCTCAGGACTCTGGGATGCATCTCATCAGGTCCCACAGACATATGTACATTCAGGTTCCTCACGGGTTCACAAACCTCATCTTTTATTTACAGAGTAACTTTTCTCCCCTAGTCTCAATCCTGCAGTCCATCCACTTGAGAGGTTTGGGAAGAAAGGTTGCTGTTGAAGACTGCGGCAAAAAATTTGTTGGGCATCTCAGCCTTCCCCTTATTCATTGTTAGAAGTTTTGCAACATGGTTTCCGGGGTTCGTTTTTGGGGTACGCCTTCTTTGACCTTCCTTATAATTTGTTAAATCTGATCAGCACCAGCACTTTTTGCACTCATAATAGGATCAGTTGGAAATTGTTTGGTGCATTCTTTATCAAACCTATTCCAATGGTCTTTTGTTGTCTAAATCGCTAGTTTAATGGCTATATTTTAAAAAAAGTATGTTCTGCATTTATCATCTAAGAGACAGAAAAAAAGATGATTGTAGATAAACAAAGATTATCAGGTATTTTTCACAGTATATATCAGATGAAGAAACTATATATTTGTATCCATCTAAAAGGATTTAATTTTATTAAAATTTATCATTTTTATATTAATTTGCTTAGCAATTAAAAAAACCAAAGTAAAGCCAAATTATATTTTACAGGTGTATATAGTCTTCCATGGAGATATAAAGAAAACTAAATCCATGGGTTTGGAATTTTGCTATCTGAGGGTGTTGTCATTTTGAAGAGATGAGGGTGTGTGTCATAACATTGAGCATTTATTTGTTTTGTGAGAAATTTATAAGCTTCAGTTTATTCATTAGCACAGTGAATTCCCAAACAGGCTAAGTCTGACAGACTAGGTGCTGCAACAATTTGCTCTGTTTTACTTTACCCATGTTTACATGGTAATTTGCAAACAGATACAAGCGAGCTCATGCAGTCTTACAGACCAGCCTGTCACTAGCCAGATGCTTGTCAGCTCCAAGCAGGAAGCCTTGGAGGCAAGTTAGCCTAGTGCTATAACTGAGCTTCTGCCTCTATGCACAGCTTGTTATTCTGGCCTTGAAACTGCTCTTTTTGTGACTAAACAGCTGTTTGAACTAAAAATAACTTTGGAAGAAAGCTGAATCCTGAGGGGAAAAAAAAAAAGAGAGAGAAAAAGAAAAAGCTACAGGTAAAGAGTTACCTGGATCCTGGTTAAATCACTAATGTTAGCACAGTTGGAAAAATAGGGATAGCTGCATATGGTCTGCATGCAAAAGCAACCTACTTTGACAGAGATGAATGGAGGCAAATCTATTACTAGATGGCTCAGCTTAACACAAGCAGATGTTTTTCATTTAAGAGATTAATTTAGAAGTTGTATC
Organism: Empidonax traillii; assembly: GCF_003031625.1. Classification (NCBI taxonomy): domain Eukaryota; kingdom Metazoa; phylum Chordata; class Aves; order Passeriformes; family Tyrannidae; genus Empidonax; species Empidonax traillii. The sequence goes on from NW_020956435.1 coordinate 93,861, forward strand.
ACTTTGTTAATTCCAAATATGATCAGCTAACTTCAGGCATCTTTCATGTTTATGTCCTGAAGTCCTTTATTTTAATCTGACCTCAATACTGCAAAAATATATATAACTTCAGCAGGAGCAGCCAGCATACTAAGCATATTATGGAATCAGAGTCTAAGTATTATATATGTGCTTATAATAACCACGTGACACTAAATAACTATTAATCCTTTAACCTGCATTTAGTAGTGCTTCTTAAGGTTACACCCAAATATTTTAAAAACTCAGGGTCACTTAAGAAAATCTTTAACACACTAAATCTGCCAGTTTTCTAATTTTCTGTTCTCAGCCAGTTTAGAAATAGTTGGAGAATCTGATTATCCTAATTCCAAAACCGCAAGATGTCTCAGTGAATGTATTTCAAAGACAGAACTTTGAAAATATTTCATGAGACTACATTATAATACTCTGATATCTGTTCAGTTCTTTATGCTAAAAATTGATCTGTACCTTCAGGACCTCAGGACCATTTTTAGTCAAACCTAGAGCAACTCCAATGTTGGAAATCCCACTACACTTCTGGGAAAATACTTCAGGGATTTTATGACCTTCACGGTAAGAAAATCTCTATCTTACATCTAATGGGTATTTTAGGTGTTCCAGTATCTCTCACCCTTAATCTACCATTTGCTTTCTCTGTGATTGTCTCCTTGTTACAAATTTGTAAAAACAATGTAGTCATTTGTGTGTGTAAAGTTATATGTTTAAGCCTTTCTTCATATGACTTTCTTGGGGTAAATGTGTTGTTTTAAACTACAAACTAGACCATGGCCTTGAATGCAGACACTGATGGTTTTTTTGAGACACAAATCAGTAGAGATTACCAAGAGTAATTTCTTCAGGGAGAAAAGACAAAACTGTTAAAAAATATTAGGAGTGTTATAGAAAGTCTTTACTCTGTTTTAAAGAGACTTTATAGCTTGATTCTATCTTTTTTCTTTTTTCTTCTTAAGAAGAAAAAAATCTATTAGCCTTCGAATGTCCAAATTCTGTTTCCAAACCTGAAACCTTAGACAGTCTAATTCATCACTATATGTTTTTAATTCTTCTCTCACTTCTGTGTATTTTCTTTATTAAAACTGAAATTATTTTGATGAGCCAATTTTCAATGCATTCTCTGGGTAGTGATGACAGCCTTTGAACTCAGTTACTAAAGACCAGAGATTCAATTAAGATATAAACTTAAAAGAATGAATAAACTGATTTTAAAAGTGGGGTGAGTGGACCCCAGTCAGCACCTGAGCACGCACACGACCTCTTGCCCACTCTCCTCACCATCAGCAGGGTGGTGGAGAGAACAAAAAAAGCAAAAGCAAGAAAAGTCATGGACCAAGATAAAGACAGATTAATAAGCAGAGAGAATCAAAAAACCCACAACACATAAACCAAACAACTAATGAAAAGAGTAAATTGCTCAGCACCTCCCCCAGGGAAACCAATGCCCAGACAACCTCTAAGTAATATCCACTTTGGAAGACAACAACCTTCCTTCCTTTACATGCAGTTTTTATTGTATCCCTTCTTATGATATGGACTGTCACTTTGCCCAATTTGTGTCTGTTGTCCCATCTGTGTCCTCTCCCAGCTTCTTGTTCACCCCTAGCCTATTCACTGGGCAAACTGAACTGGGTGTGGGGGCAAAGACGAAGCTTTGACACTATAGGCATTCTTTAGCAATGACCAAAACATTGGCGTGTTTGCAACGCTGTTTCACCCAAAGATCAAAAATACAGCACCATATGGTCTGCTATAAAGAAAGTTCAGTCCTTTCTGGTCAGAACCAGTACAGAAATAATTCAAAAATTCCACTTTACGTCAGAAAAATACCAACAAAATTTTAACATCTCAAATACCACATCTTTATGTACTTGAAAATAATTTAATATACCATGCACAGAAATAAAAATGGGAAGAAGCAGTTGAATGGAGGCCCAAAGAAACTGAAGGCTTTGGTACAAATATTTTCTATTTTATGCAGTCTATTTTATTCATTTGAAACAAGAGGCAAATTTTTCACTGTGATACTTGCAAGCAATTTACAAATTTTGAGTATCAGGACTTGCTACTGAGTAGTTCCAAGGTTTTTTTTTAGTTTTTATATCAATTCATATATTCTTTAGCTATATTTCCCAAGAGATCTTTACATTCCCTCTTATCAACTATGGTTTATAATCTTATGTCTTTGGTTCGCTATACTATTATAACAAGCCTGAAGAGGTAAAATAAAAGTAGGAAATAGCTCTACGGATTTTACTACAGGTATACTCCTTATGTTATCTCCATGTGTAAGAATTTACTATTACTATAGGTCTCTAAAAGAAGGCTATAGTCTTCTGACTCTAAAGCAATTAAAGGCAATTTGCTCAGGTTTTCTCCATATCATATAGATTGATTCTTCCAAAGGGTAACTAATCTAATTGTATGAAAAGTGAAATCTTCTATAGTTCCTGTGTCAAATAAGCTTGATAAAGAATTAGAACTGAAAACTTGTGCTTTAGATGGCTGAAGCTGGATCAGATGAAGACCACTGTGGTTGTCTATATGTATAACACAAGTGTATTTTTTTCTCTCTCTGACCATATTCTCTGTTGTGGCACCACTGTTTCTCAGAGAATTGTAGAAGAAAATAAACCCCAGGATTTAGGGTTACTGTTTGTCAAGAGTTTATTTCCTAACTCTTTCCTGATTTTTATCATCCCTGACACTCCAAGTTTTGTTTCAGCAAGTCTGACCTAGTGTAAGGAAACATATATTATCAGCAGGGAATTTTACACAGAACATAATTACTTTATGTTAGTATTTAATCAAATATTCCTCTTAAAATAAGTATAAAGAATATAAGAAGAAAATAAAAAAACAAAGAGGTCTGTACATGGAAACTTGAATCTGTCGTACTTACGTATATAATGAATGCTGTTGGCTTAATAAAACTTCAGCTATCAAATTTATGATAGTTATAAATGCCAATAAACTGTCTTGGTGAGGTTAAAAATCTAGTTGAAAATGTACATTACACTTTTCAGAGGTTCAGGGCAAGTACATTTTAGTTTTATACAAACATGATCTTGCAGTTCTCAGCCACTTATGTTTAGAAGGATATAAAGGATTTCCGCACTGAAAGCCACCCCTCATTGAAAAGTTTTGTCCTCTGCATGTCTCTCAAACATGCATGAAATCTGAGGGATCTAAAAATGAAGAACAGATCTGCACAAGGATTTTCATGTATATACTAAAGCAAGCCAGTTTGCTAGAGAAAACTATTAACAGAAACAGCAAGATCCATTGACTTAATCTGCGATGAGAGAAACAAAGCTTACTTCCAGAAAAAAATATCAACTCAGAACAGTGGGAATGTGGATACCCTGAAGAAAAGATTCAGATAGACACCAAGTTCTGGCATACTCATTGAATGTATTTTTGCTGATTTTTATAGATGGGTCTCTGGGAAGCAATCATATTGACAGCAAAGTTAGATGAGAAAGGAAGAAAATATTCATCATTCAAGCAGCAAGACAAAGAGCCAGCAAGAAAAAGCTTGATCTTATACAGCAGTTTTCCAGGTCACACTTACTAAAGTTAAAGCACTTAGGTATGAATTTTAATAATTTTTCCGTAGTATATAAATGTAACAGAAATCACAGGTGTAAGGGAATATGGCCACATGAAAGAGCTCTTTAATCACAAACCAAGGAAGTTAAGTTTTTGATCACAGACTCTTGACATCTGTGACTGAAAGCTGAACAGAACAGTTACAAAACTGCCAAACCATACCACTGCACCCTTGTTGATTTTCTGTTGTCTTTAATAATCAGACATGGGGAGGAAAAATATAAGATCAGTGTTATGAAGCTTTACTTCTCACTGCTGACTGTCAGCAAAATAATATGAAGAATTCCCACTAAGCAGGGATACAATATGCAGTCATATCAACAACATCCATGGAAGAAACCTTAGGGATACTTAACAAATGCTATTACAACATTTTTTGTTTGTTTGTTTATTTTACAAAACATGTGAAGCTATAGAAAGCTAAAAAATATTACAGTGCAACTGGTAGGCTTTTTTTTTTGTGCCAAGATTGCACTTTTCATTGGCATCATTCCTGCTTTCAGTGTAGCTTCAGGTGATATAGTAGGAAGACACAAACGTTCATAGACAGACACAACTGCAGCTTATTTCCTTTTCAAAAGAGTTTAATCATGCACTGTTATCACAGCTAATCTGAATAATTTGCTAATGGAAGAGAGAACAGTGAGATAATGTGGAAATTATAGATGTCACCATTACCATTCTTTAATTGAACATGAGATAAAGCATTTCCAATTAGGGTTAGGTGCAATTTATTAATCTCTAATTAATATTGTTTAGTCCTTCATTGTTTAATAGCTGGCATTGTATAAACTGTTGCTTACTTGTAGAAATATTCATATGTTAACAATCAGTGAAATGGTTTCCCCTCTTCCATGGCTGCTCTGGAGGTGAACTGTGACAATGGCTCACTGGCAGTATCAAAGAAACCTTTGAGAAGCAGTAAAGTCTCCTGCTAAGGTGAAATATCAGATACTGCAACTTACACATTTTAGTACTGCACATAAGCTATTGCAGAGTCAAATGTGAAACACTCTTCCCTCAATTCTGTTATCACAGCTGTCCTCCGTTCCCTGTAGACATACCTTTAGTTTTAGAGACAAAAAGGTTAATCATAAAGAAGGATAAAATAATAACCTTAGACCACTATCAGTAGGAGAGCTTGGATTTAAGGGTTTATCACTAGTCGTAAGAAGAACTTAGTTTTATCAGCATTTGTCAACGGTAATGAAATATGTGACTGAGAGTAATAGAATTTCAACACTGAGATTCAAATGCTTTTTAGGACCATATTAACCGCAGCTTATAAGTGTAAGTCTCTGTGTACCACTTTCTGATATTTTAATCCGTTCGATGATTTTCATTTAAGGGGTTCATTTTGTGGTAGCTGAGAATGTAATAGGGAAACTGTCCTTCATTTCCCTGTTTTCAACAGGGGAAAACTGACAAAAATGGTTTACATGAGATGTTGCAATTATAAAAGTTAAAATAAAATTTACTTCCAATTCTTCCTACGACTCCAAGAAATATAGCATCTATTTCCTCAGAAACACCAAAAAGTGAATAGCAATCATGGAAATAAGTCTAGCAAATAGTTCTGGATAGAAATAGAAACAGTAATATCTCAGCTGGAAAACAAGTAGTAGAAAAAAAGAAGGGATGCTGTTTTATCAAGAAATTGAAGGAGAAAACTACAAAAGGAACTAGAGGCATATAGGATGCATTCTACTGTGTTAGACAAGAAATGGGCCTGGTAAATCATTCCAAATTATTTGGCTGACAGAGCTGAATCTTTTACTGATGAAAAAAAATTTAGAATCCTGAGTTTTATTAGCTGATGACACTGTTATAAAATTGAACTTTACACAAAATTTGTAGATACCAAAAGACAAGCAAAGTCATTACTGCGAAAAGGGAACTTAAACACTACAGTTGGAGCAACCCTTATTTTGTCTTTGCACAGAAAGTGTCTTATGAAGATATACCACTTTCCTAACTTAAAAGATACCATGGAAAGAGTGTTTGTGTACTGGCCAGCAGAACTCTTTGCACAGAATTTTCTAAAGCTCAGTTTTAAAATTTCTTCTAAAACTTGGCTTTAAAATTTCTTCTAAAGTGGTATCATAACTCATATGAAATGAAAATAAAATTTATTTTGTTGTTTTGTTTCTTTTCTAACAAAGTCACGAACGGTTTCAGCAGCCTTGTCTTGATTGAATTTAAATATCTTAAGCAGTCCAATTATCAAATTCATTATCTTGTAAAAATTCACAAGATAAATGTTCACAAATTTAAAAACTTTCTGTAAAGTTTGAAATTGGAACTTTGCTCAAACCAGGCCATAAAATTTTAGTCGGTTCATCACACTGTCATGGTCTGACAAGCCATTTCACAGTCTGGGTCTATAAGAGATATTGCAGTAGGAAATAACACAAAATGTTCAAAGTGAGTTTCAGATAATTTTGCTTTATCTTCTCAGTTAATGTTCTTGATTTTCTGTGAGTACAAAATTTACACAATCTCCAGCATACATAATTGCAGAAACCCTTAATTGCTGGTGGTCCTATTTGTGGCTGTATGTCAAAGGAATTCTTTAAAAGCTATTTTTCCTCTCTTGGTGATGTGGGAACAAATAATGATCTATGAAGTCAATTTACATGCAGACTTAGGAATTTAAGTGCCCCTTAGTTTTGTTTCGAGAAGTCTTGACTAAATCTTCAGTCAACTCTTGGGTATCTTGAGGTGCTTCTACTTAAATTCCTACATGTAGAAGTACTGTGGTCCATGAATATATTAAATTATTTCTCACATAAGGTCTGTTATGTTCTAGAATTAGTGGGAAGCCACTTGTAGTCTGTATGACACTTTTGATTTCTTTCAACCTCTGTTTTGGTTGTGCTGATGCTGGTCTCTTTTATATAGGGTGTTAATAGTAAGAATGTTGTCCTGAGATAGAGATGACATTTATGGGTTTTAAAGATACATCCTTCACATCCCAAGACAACAAAATTTCATTAAAAACTAGTCATTCCAGGTAAATGGACATTCAAACACAGTGCCTGAGAAATGAAGCATCCAGGAACAACTGAGACCAAAAACAAAACTAGGAAAAGGAACCTTTCAAACTCAATGCAGCAACTTTTTCAAGATTTAGTACTTTTAAACTAAAAATAAAGTTTAGTGTATCCTTATAAATTACTTATGAAGTTCTGGCTAAGGCACTCACATGCAAAAGGGCACTTCTGGCTTCTCTTTTTGGGTCTGTTATGCTTGTAATGGTCTAATAAATAATAGAAGCTCAAGATGCAACGATTTGCCATTTCCTTTCCCAGAAGGAAATAAAACCTTTTATGCATATCTTTTCTGTAAGTTTTTCAGGTCCAAATTAGAATTTTTGATTAAATTAAAAGGAATTTCTGATGTTGAATGCATAAGACAAGGTCTACCTTCTTTTTTTCTTTAAAGACAAATAAAGTAGCAATAAAGGTTGGTTTGGTTTTGTTGTGTTTTGTTTTTGTTTTTGTTTTTTTTTTAAATTGTCATCAGTCATTGAATAGCTCATATGCCAAGGCAGGTAATTTTTTACGACTATACTGCAAGGTTGCTAAATTAAAACACTTAATGAGACACAGGAATTTTTTCAGTTTCTGATCAAGGCTCTTGGGACCAATTATCCAGCTAAAATGAATCAATAGCTTCAATGAAGGAAAAGAATTTCACTGTATTTTTTTCACAGGAGGTAGAAAGTTATTTTATTGCTCATACTTTGGAAGAAAAGTAAGCACTGACAGTACACAGCTTAAATATCTCTAGAGTAGGGACTCTATTTTTTTCACTGTGTCTAGGATACTTGAAGTCTTATTCTTGCTCAGGGTTTCTTGCTGGATATCAGAGTTAATAATAGAATAAACACTTTCAGTCTTTACTAAACTGCTAATCTGTTTTTGAGAGATGCAATGAAAACCAAATTAACAAAGTTCAAAGCTTTGGAGTTAGGAAAATAATGGAAATTATGAGCAGACTCAAGGAGTAAGGAGATAAAAGCTTAAGAATTCAGGAAAGTTGAATAATTTAACTTAGGTTTTTTTTTTTTTCAGTGATACTTCATTGTGCTCAGAGACAGAGAAAAAGACTGTTGCCAAAGAGATACAGCAATCCTCTTTAATACTAAAATAACAATTTTGCATTTTGATGCATTTGCATATGAAACTTTAAGTTAGTTCTGTACTTTTTTAAAAAGAAAAAAATTGCTAGTTCTATCAAAAGTCTTTCTTGTAGGAATTTCAGCCAAAATATAGTTGACAAATTTTTTAGACTATACTTAAACATCTAATTTTTAAAAAATTATAAAATATTAATTTTTAATTTTGATGCACATATCCAGTTCATACTTTATTTTGGATTATAACTTACTACACAAAGTAATAAACAGAAATTTGAATAAATATCTTTCATTTAACAAAATGAGAATAAATTTTAATATCAAGCTTTCTACGAATTTTAAACATGTGAAAATCTTCACAGACAGGCATTTCTAATGCCTGTGAGTCCAAGTTTTAAGGGCAACATTCACAATATATTGCAAGATTTTTTGGGGGAGGTGTTTTCTTTAAAAAAATTACAAAAACAAAGTATAATGTGTTTTTCTGCTCACAGTTATAAAATGTTTTCCATTTATATAATTTGACTTTCTGTATTTAGAGATTGAACTAATTATGAGAGGCAAAAAAGAAAGGAAAAAAAAAAGGAAAATAGTGGTTCTCTGTAGATTGCTTGAACTAACTACAAATCATTGTCAAACAGTTACTAGGCATGTCTGAAATAGTGAATTCAAGGTTCTGGACACACCATTAACAAGTTCTAAACATTTCTTATTGATGAGTGAGTAATTTTTAATATTAAAATATCCCTGATTCCAGTAAACATGGATTAGAATTTTTATACTAATGTATTTTTTAATTTAGCATGGAAAGATTGAATACTTGTCATGAATTCATATTTAAAAGCAAAATGGTTGTCAAAACCAGATAAATTCAGTGACTTTGTCAGATCACTAATGTTCATTATACACACACAGTTAAAATAGATGACAGCAGTCCACATGATAAAAAAAAAAAAATTACTTAGTTTTGGTCTGCAATGAAAAATATTTTCATAGCTCAATTGTCTTGCAATACCATTTCATTTTAAATAAAACTATATTTCATTTATTTGACACATACATCTTTGAAGACTATATTTTTTTCATGAAAACCTGGAAATAGCTCAATGATTTTATTATGTCTCCAATAATAATTAACAGAAGGTGGGTCTCAGACCATTATTAATATTTCAAAAAAATTGGGTTCAAATCTGTACAAAAAAATCACTGTAATTTTTCCTTTGTTGACAAGGTTATTGGTTAACAAAAATACTAAAAAAACTTAGTACAAACAGAAAATTATGAGCACTATTCTAAACATTTGTGGTTTACCTTAAACCCGTACGCTCTAAACCCACCCTGAACATCAAATCTAAATTATTGACCATTTATGCTTAAGTACTAATTTCAATTTCTTTAGTAGCTAATTCTAAACATTATTCTTTAAGTCTATTTTAAATATTTTATTAAATAAGATAAAAATTTTTGTGAACAGTCCTTCTGCCTCAGGGTATTTTTATTTTCTCTGACTAATGTAGAAGTTTTGTTATGATACATTTCTAAGAAATATTTCTGTCCTAACCACTTACGATTAGGACTTTTTGTCCTTTAGACTAACACTATCTTTCTTTCCCTAACTGATCATTATTCAAATAAAAGAAAATTTTTCATGGTTTTAATAACCCATTGCTGGAGATGCAAAAAGTATGCATAAAATGAGTAGAAATATTCAAGGAAGACTGAACCAGTGAAGACTGGCATATAAAAACATGCAGATGTAAAATCTAGCTCAAGATGTCCTTATCTGGTTAATAACGAAGTGAGAAGATGATCCTAGAGGATCATGAGGAAAGGGTTACAAGATATTTGTTGTGGGTTTGTATGTTTTCTTCAATCATATCATCCTGTCAGAGTCAGAACAATGGACGAGGTTAACTTTGTCCTGAGCTTCTAGTATTGGGATTGTATATCCTAATATATAAACAATTTGAGAAAGAGTTGTGGAACAATGAAGACAACTAAGAGCAAACAACCTGCCAAGTCCAAAAGTTTAGTTAACATAGTACCATAGTCCTGACACAGTTATAGCACCAGTAACTATAACTGATATCCATGAACTGTAAAAACACAGGTCAATATATAGACATATATTTACGCATTGTAATTTCTTGCTTTGCTAAAAGCACTAAAAGAAATCAGTTTTTGGCACTGTCTCTTTGATTAGGCTACTACCTACTAAATATGTCAATCAAGAAAAAATCATATGAAATTTCTATTGAAGTTCTACTTCTTTAAGAAAATAACAACGACCTTTTACAAAAGGCCTGTCCCAGAAAGCAGGAAAGCAGAGACTGCCCCTACCCAGTCTTAAGAAGGGTATAGATATAAAACTAGGTTTATTTTTCATTCCACAACTTCAGTATAGACAAATTTTTCAACCTGTTTTTGCTCTGTGAAGAATCACTTCTGAAAATGAATAAATTTCTCTGAATATGGATAAGTGAGAGTTTTGGAGAAGTTCTGGAATACAGGGAGAAAAAATGCTGAATGGAGACTCAACTTTTTTCATGGTTGAAATTTTGGCCTCAAATTTTGTAAAACCTAAAATTCTATTCTAGAATATAAATCTCCTCATCCATCTACCTTGTAATGTCTGAACAAACAAGCCTGAAGGGTCACAGTACAAGTAATCTGCATCAACTAGCTCCGAGGCACACATTTGGCCAACAAAATAATTGCCTGGGGAGTAACTTTGTTTTAATAATCCAGTCTTTTGATGCTTTCACTTACCCATGCTCATTAGTTTTCTTTTATGTAAATTCGTAAACATCTGAATGACTTTCCTCATAGTTTGAAAACTTGCCCAGATGAAGGAGCTTCTCCACCTGAAATATCATAGAGTCATAGAACCATAGAACCATACAATCATAGAATACCTTGAGCTGGAAGACATCTACTAGGATCGAGTCCAGCTCCTGATCCTGTGCAGGGCTATCCCAAAAATCACACCCTGTGTGCCTGAGAGTGTTGTGTAAATGCTTCTTGAACTCTATGAGGCTTGGTGCTGTGACCACTTCTCTGGGGAGCCTGTTCCAGTGCCCAAATGACCCCTCAGTGAATATCTTATGTCCAGTCTGAACTGCCCTGACACAGCTTCATGGTGTTGCCTAAGTCCTATAGTTGCTCACCAAAGAGATCAGTGTTTGCCCCTCCTCTTCACCTCATGAGAAAGTTGTGTCCTGTGATTAGGTCTCCCCTCAGTCTCCTCCTCTCCAGGCTGAACAGACCAAGTGACTTCAGCCAGTCCTTCCCCTACAGGCCCTTCATCATCTTTGCTGCCCTCCTCTTTAAACTTTATAATAACCTAATGTCTTTTTTACATTGCGATAACCAAACCTGCACACAGTACTTGAGATGAGGCCACAGCAGTGCAGAGAGTGGAGAGGAACAATCACCTCTCTTGTCCAGCTGGTGATGCCGTGCTTGATCCACCCTAGGACATGGTTGGTCCTTTTGGCTACCAGATCTCACTATGGACTCATATTCAACATGCTGTCAACCCAAAGCCCCCAGTCCCTTCCTGCTGCACTGCTCTTCAGCATCTCATTCTGCAGTCTGTACAACATCCAGGGTTGCCCCATCCCAGGTGCAGAATCCTGCACTTGCCCTTGTTGAACTACATATGGTTGGTGCTTGCCCAGTCTCCTAATTTGCTGAGCTCTCTCTGCAGGGTTTACCTGCCTTCAAGGGAGTCGACAGCTCCTTCCAGTTTCATCATAATCAGTTCCTAGACATTTACTTAAGTCTTACATACATTGCATACATATTTCTAGTGTAAATTTCCATGGAAATCTGCTATTTATGTATTCACAGAATTATATTTAGTCAGTTGAGTTTAAGGTTGAAGATCAGTAGATTACACAAACCAAAATCCTTTAGAATGACAGTTTTGTTTACATTTTCAAGTAATAACTTAGTTCAGTGAAATACCCGCATGCTATGGTTCTCTTATTTATATTCATATTGTGATGAACAGATGGAAAAAATTATCTGTTCCTTTCAGTGTTGTCACTGCTTCAGTTACCATAATAATTTGATTTACTCTTTCTGTCTCAAACCATTAACTCAAAAAGAAAATTATTGTATTTTGCTGTGGGAGGTTAGACTTTGAGCAACAAAACCAAACAGCACCACATACATGTAATGCACTGTGCTGCACAGAAGTTAATAGCATATTTCTGCTCTGTGTGTAATATCCTCTCTTCAGTGTGCAATATATTTGATAGATGAGCTAGGTAAAATTTAACTTTGAGTTCCATGAAATCAATCATGACAGCCACAACTTCCTTTAGAAGTAATCATTCCTTGGGCAGATAAGTAGCTTCAGAAATTAATTCAGAAAATTAATAACTTGCTCTGAGCCTTTGCACTGAGTTATATATGGAGACCTGACATGCTTTTAATATTCAGACCTATATAGGATCATATAATATTGACCTGAAAGTCCCTAAAACTAGAAAACAAATAATTTGTCCCTCATTGGAGAGTTTTGGCTCCTGGTGCAGCTCCCTTGCCCTTTCTACTTCAGAAATCTGAATTTTTTTTTATTTTTATTTTTTTTTTTTTTTTTTGCTAGTGGAAGAATTCCACATACTATCTAAAAAGGGACCTGAATAGGATTTCTGTAAAGAACTCTTACCATGCCAAAACAGAAGGTATTTGAAACAGCTGAAATTCATGCTTTAATTCAGTAATTTAATTCAGTAGTTTAGAAAAAGGGACAAAATTATCTCAGAGAAATTATTTCCTACTTTTCCCATGTATATAAAATTACGTGAAACTGAAAACAAAAATATCTCAGAGAATTAGCTATTACAAATAGAAATTTCTATCTTTTTCTATCTTTATGAAATACCAGTGCTTGATGTAAATTCACTTAATAAAATATAGACCTAAAAAAGAGATATTTTGAGTACCTGATTTTTCCTCAAAGAATTTATTATTACAATGAGTCTTTGATGCAATATATGAAGTCTAAGGTCATAGTCTAGAGGTTTTGGGAGGAGGGAATTTTCAGAGTAATGATGGTTCACTGGCAAAATTAGTTCAGATAACAGCATTTTCAAAAAGAAGTGTCACTTTTTAGCTGTTTGGGGGGTTTAGATGTTATTCAAAACATTTCTAATGTTACTAAAGAATATACCTCAAACACATTGGAGCTATTATTATTATTATTGTTATTATTACAATTATTACTATAAAACTTTTAATGTGTTTAGTCATCTATTTTGAAAGTTTTTATGTTTAAACCTTTTGGTTCTCAAACTTCAATTTTAATTTCAGAATACAGTTTCTCATTCTTCCACAGATACCAAGAAGGACAAGGGTGGCTCTACAAGGGAAACATCAATCAGAGACACTTCAAAGAAAAGAAATCAGAGGAAAAATAAAGAAAAATAATAAAAAAAAACTTAGTGATATGATTGATCTCCTTAAAAAATAAAAACGAGCTCCACTTTACCCTGAGATGATCCCTTGCTATGTGTCCTAGGCCTACTACTGTTTTTTCCCTCTGTGTTTCTCACTGGAAACTTATAGACTCCCTCCTTTCTTTTTATGTTGTTGCATGTGGCAGTGGCTCCCTAAAGCCATTTCTTGTTAGTCAGAAAATACAAAACCTATGTTTGTGTAGAAAATATTGAGCTCTATAGGGCTGCCAAGCAGGAGAAACTTCACGTTGTTACTTTTTAATTAATTTGCTTGTTTAGCTATTTCCTTTAAATCCTAAAAAACTAGCAATATTCACAAAATACATTAAAGGCTAAACAGATAGTAATAACTTGAAGAACTGAATTACTCAGTTACTGGGTTACACTCGAATTATATGTCCATCAGTTGTAGGTGGTTGATTAGTTATGATGATTTTCATTCTTAATCTTTTTGTAAATATATATAGAAGTAATGCAAAAAATACATAATAAAATGTTGCAGTTTGTGTGGCTTCTGGGGGGTCTCTCCCGACCGCTCTGTGAAGGTTTCCAGGGCTAAAGTCACCCCCTCCCCCCCGCTGCCCGCCCCTCGTGGCAGGGACAGGCAGCGGAGGGACCTCTGCCAAGAGAGAGAGAACACGCAGCACGCAGGGAGCCAGCAGCAAGGAGAGCTTTATTCAAAAGTCCCCCAGCTTATATCGGCTGGTGGGGAAAGGTGGTGATTGGTCATTTAGATAGCCAATACAAAGAGACAATATAATAACTATGGCAACACAGGAACCAATGATAGACAATTGAGTTATCAGCTTCTAACCCCTGCAATAAAATACTTCAAAATAAAGAAATTAAACTCCTTAGATGAGAAAAAAGTAATTCACTTTCTTTTTGGGCAATCAGCCATTACTATTTTCTGTGGCACTCCCAGGTACTGGGAATTTTAGATAAATAATCATAAACAGAATTCCAGTCCATCTGCATTTGTTTTTTCCTACCAGACCTATACATGTGTGCACATTTATATATATATATCTGTCTCAACAATAGTTGATGATGAAAGCCTTCAGTTTTTCAAATACCAATTCATTATTATTCTATAACAGAGGAAGTGCTTACCAATGCATATTTTATGGTCCTGCACATTAATTCTATTATTCAGAAATGCTGAGGTTATATTCCAGATAAAATATGGCTCATCCTATCTGGCACCCTAATTAAGGACAGGTTTGAATTCACCTTGCAAAATGCATTAACATTCTGACTTGGAGGTGCAGGTCAAATGTAAATTACCTGGCAATTATGAGTGAGAGTCCAGAAAGTGCCAGCTTGAAGTGCCTGGAGACTACATTTTGTTGACCTCGTTAGAAATATTTTAAATGCATGCATAAACATGAAGAAAAAAAAAATGGAAAAGCTTTTTATTGTAAATTTTTTGATTAATAAGTAGTGTTGATAATGTCTTGGTCAGAAACATTAAAAAAGAATGAATTTTTGAAAAATAAATAAATTAATAAAATGGGAAAACAGAAAATAGAAATAACAAATATTTTGCATACAATTTTCAGTAAAAAAAAATAATTATTTCTTAAGGTTTTGCAGTGGACACAAGTGGGAATGTAAAACAAAAATTATTATTCCAAAATTATCAAAGAACAGCTGGACTGATACAGACTCCTTTATAGAGCTATGGAATTTTAATTTTATACACATATATGTATGTGTGTGTGAGACATATATATGTAAATATATACAGTGTGAGACGTTTTCCATTTTCAAACTACTAGCAGGGGTTTACAGTTGAAGGGTTGCTTGCCTTGCCTTGCCTTATCTCTTGCTTTGCGTCCTACCTTTTCCCACGAAATTCTGTTAAATATTTTGTCTTTCTATGGTACTGAATTATCAAAAGCACAGAAGGTATCAGGCCAAGTAAGATGTAGTTTTGCAAATAATTAGTGGTCAAATATTGATCTTTTTGAGCCAAAGTAGGTCTGTTGCAGACATCTTTGGACAACTGCAAATGAGACTCTGTTGAGTTTCTTAAGTTAAATAAATGAAAAATGCTTATTTTTAAATTCTTCAAAAATAATAAAAAATAAGATTAAGACAACTATCGCTATGATTATTAGTCACTATTTTTTGTGGTCCATCTCTTATCTCACTTGTTACCAACTCCTGCCTTACTTGTTTCTCACTTTTAAGAGCAGGAGAATTTTTAAACCATCCTAAAAGTCTAAAAACCTCCTTCCAAAACAAATCTCTGAAAGTCCCAGTGGGGAGAAATCAGTGAATAAAGTAAATAAAGAATACAAAATCAATAATAGGGATCACAGTAAGTAGATCTTTGGTCCAATTAAGCAAGGCTCTATGGCTATTTGAATATAAAGTTTGATAACAGTTGTTAATAGAAATTGCATCTTACCTAAATCTACCTTTCCTAGGAAAGGCAGAATCACATTTCTTTTCACATAAACATCTTATTATAAAGTTTGAATTATAAGCATTCTATTAAAATCATAATGTCTATGATAATATTAATAAAATAACATTATTTGTAAATACAGATTTGCAAATAATGTCTGAAAAGTATAATGGGTTTATTTTGTTGACTTCATTCTTAATATTTAATCAAGGAATTAAGAGATATCTCTAGATCAGCTGTCCTTGTCCTTATGGGTGATTTTAAGTTACCAGATATCAAGTGGGAATATCATACAGCAGACACAAACTGATCTAGAAAACCACTGAAACATGGAGCAGGATTAAGGAAGACAACCATGAAAGGAACCCTTCTAGATTTGCTGTTTATGAACAGAGAAAGAACAATAGGCAAAGTGGTTATTGCCTTGGTCACACTTTTAGGGCCAGTGTTCTTTAATGTTTTTATAAATTATCTAGATGTAGGAATCAATTGTTCATAAAGGAATTTTTCTGATTATACTAAACTAAGAAGGAGTGGTGGATTCTCTCAAGGGCGGAGAGGCCTTACAAAGAGATCTGGGTAGACTTGGGAGCTGTGTGTTCATCAACCACAAGTGCAAGTGCCGGATTCTGCTTATTGTAGGGGTGGTTGCACTAGATGACCTTTAAACCTCCTTTCCAACCCAAACTGTTACATCATCTGTGATTCTCCATCTAGGATTGGGTAATCCTGGTTATATGCAAAAATTAGGGAATGACAGGCTGGACAGCAGCCTCACAAAAAGAGGTCTATGCAGCTGGGTTGATGACAAGTTGAATATGAGTCAACAGTGGATCCTGGCAACCAAAGGGGCCAATCCTGTCCTGGGATGGATCACCATCCAGTCAGTGGAGATGATTATGCTGCTCTACTCTGCGCTGATGGAGCCTAACCTTGAGTACTCTATGCGGTTTTGGGTCTCTCAATGTAAGAAGGACATGCAAGTCCCAGAGTGTGTCCAGAGGGAAGTAAGATTTTTAAAGAGCAACTGAACTCACTTGGCTTGTTTAACTTGGAGAAAAGAAAGCTGAAGGGTGACCTCACTGAAGCCTACAACTTTCTCAAGGTAGGCAGTGGAGGAGGAAATACTGATCTACTCT
The DNA here is from genome assembly GCF_003031625.1 of Empidonax traillii. Classification (NCBI taxonomy): domain Eukaryota; kingdom Metazoa; phylum Chordata; class Aves; order Passeriformes; family Tyrannidae; genus Empidonax; species Empidonax traillii. The sequence continues at coordinate 110,673 of NW_020956435.1, forward strand.
CTCGTGAGCAGCTGCAGGACACGAGGCAATACCACGAAGCTGTGTCAGGATAGTTCAGACTGGACATCAGGAAAACTTCAAGGAGCATCTAGATGTATTAGTCATATGTTCTATTTTTAGGTAATCCTGCAAAGTGTAGGACATTGGACTCAATGACCCTTATGTGTCCTTTTCAGGCTAAGATACCCTATGATTTTAGTGATGCAAACTGTGAAGAATTACCTGCCAAGTTGCCCTAAAAAACCTTTTTTCCTGGAAGTTTTGAAACATTAAGGGTTTAAAGAAGATATGGACAGTGGTGCAGATATGCTAATAGTAAAATCTCCTCAATTCATCAGAACTGAACATTGCAGCAGGAAGTTTTGACATTGTGATGTGGTATTGGCCTTCCAGTTCTACATCTTTGACATTTACAGAGCTGTTGGCTTGACTCTGTAATGCAGTAGAGTGGTGTTGCAGAGTATTTCTCTACTTAGCATACACATCAGAACTTCATGATTAGGATGAATTTAGGAATAAAAGTTCATCAGTTTTTCTTCTTCTACTGAGAATATAACTAACAGATATGAATGATGAATTCTCTGAGGTCAGTACTGCAAGAATATAATAGCTATGTGAAGACAGAGAGAGAATAGCTAAAAAAAAAAATTACAAAGGCCCTCTAAGTCTAGGGTGCCTGTAGATAATGAAACTGAAAATGTTTCATGTATGTCGTCTTTACTCATCTGTATGCTTATAACAGAACCCTTGTATCTGTCAGTCTTCCACTGCTCTGTCATTCACAAACAAATTCACTGTGCACTTGATTTATTTAATATCAAAATGCCCTCTGATACATTAAACTTATCTATCTAAAGATATTTGAGATGCTTTTTAGGGTCACCTGGCCTCTAACTGCTGCTGCAAAAGTGTGTAGGTTTCCCACTGGTCACACTGTATCTGCCAGCCATCTTTCTCAGTGTCTTGTGTGACTGCTGGAACCTCAGATGTTTTCAGGCAACTGAATAAAAGTTCAACAAGTGTGTGATTTTAGGCTGTAGACACTGAAGTCTGAAGAGCAAATGTAAGCTTAATCATATCAGCTGGGTATATAGGCTCAGAATGTAGTCAGTGGATCTAGAGATCAACTGTTGAAGTCTTAATATCTAATGTCATCAGAAGTGCACCCCAATATTTCTATCACAGAGTAATAGAATGCCACAGTGAAAGGAACCTCATGGATCATCTGGTCCAATTTCTCCTGGCAAAAGCATCATAGCAGCAACCTGTCCAGACAAATATTAAAAGTGTTCTATGTTGGAGAATCCACCACTTTCCTGGGGAGATTATTTCAATGGATGATTTTTCTCACTGTAAAACAATTGCCATTTTGTGTCCAATCAGATACAAGTAACTTGTATCCATTCCCCCATGTCTTTTCCAGGTGACTACCTTTGAAAAGGGAGTCTCCTTCTTATTTGTAGACACCCTTTAAACACTGGTCCATGATGATAAAGTCTTCCCGAAGATTTCTTTTCTCAAGGCTGAACAAATCCAGTTTTTTGATCCTTTCCTCATATCACAGGTTTCCCACTCCTTTGATCATCCTTGTTACTCTTCCATGGACACTTTCAGCCTATCCACATTTGTTTTACATAGCAGGGACCAAAACTGAGCACAGTATTCCAGGTGTGACTTGACAAGTACTGAGCAGAGCAGGATAATGACTTCTTTATGTCTTTTGGTGGTGATTCCATTAATGCAACCCAGCATCCTGTTGTCTTTCTTTGTCACAGCAGCTGCACACACTGTTCAGTCATGTTGAGCTTGTTCACCAGGACCCCCAGGTCTCTTTCCACAGAGCTGCTCCCCAGGTCAGGAAGATCCCAGCCTCTGCTATACTTTTGGATTATGTTTTCCTGGGTGCAAGATCTTATACTTGTCCTTGTTGAACTTCATAAGGCTTTTGTTAGCCCACTCTTTCAGCCTATCTATGTTTTCCTGCAGGGGAGCTCTCCTTTCAAAAGTGCCCACTTGCCCACTCAGGTTGGTATCATTGACAAAATTCATCAGGATACACATGATCCTATCATCCAGATCACCTAGGAAGCATTGAGCCCAGTACTGGTCTGGGGAGGACCCCACCTGTGACAGGTTGCCAGTTTGAAAAGGAGCTATTTGCCACCACCCTCTGGATGCTGCCTGTCAACTGTGTCCCGACTCACGACACAGACCACTTATCCAGACTGTAACATATCAATTTCTCTAGAACTCTCTGGGAAACAGTATCAAAAGCCTTGGACAACATATGGTATACAGAGCTTATCACTTGCCCCATATCAGCTGAGCACGTTACTTCGTCATAACAGGTGATCAAGTTTGTCAAGCACAACTTGCTCTTGGTGAGTATGCCCTGACTTTTCCTAATCCCATACTTCATTTGACTTGTGATAGCTTCCAGGAGGATTTGTTCCATAACTTTTACAGGGACCGAAAGTTATGGAACTGATGAGCTTATAATTTCCTGAACTCTGCTTTAAGCCTTTCTTGTAGATGGGGGTGACAGCATTTTTCCACTCTTATAGAAATCCCCCGATCTCCACAGCTTCTCAAAGATTATGAAGAGCAGTCTTGCAGTGATATCAGCCAGCTCTCTTGACACCTTTGGGTGGATATTATTAGGGCAAATTGATTTTTAGGGGTCAAATTCCTGTAAGATTTCACAAACCAACTCTTCCCTCACTAACAGTGGGTCTTGGTTTGTAACAACCTAGATTTTTTTCCCCTGAGGCCTAGGGACCCAAAGGACTGGTAAAGACAGAGGTGAAAGTCTGAGGCAGAGCTTTTCTTATGTGGGTCATCAGGATCCAAGGTGCTTCATTCTCTGTGGTGTGCAACACAGTGCAAGATTCTGAAACCACTTATGTGTCTTGCCCTCTGTAATACTGCACAGCCTTTTAACTGTTTCCTACAACTTGGTCATCTGACACAATAGATCATCAGCCTGTGAACATCTTTTGCAGGTACTAACCTTGTCTACAGGAGAAGGGCCTGGGCACTTGTTGCAACCTTCTATTACTGAAGTCTCCTTCCTTACCAGTACCACCAGACGTCTCAGTGGCTTTCTCTGTAGAAAACCTGGTTTTCACTCTGAGTGCCCACCATTATAGAAGCAACTCGATAAAGAATCAACTTAGAAAACTGTGACCATGTCAAACAGATTGGTTAAGTTGGTGCCTTACTTTGATGATGTATTTAGTGATACAGAATATGACTGAGGGAAGAAACCAATAAACTGCTTTCTATGTGATAGTTAGTTCACACTTCAAATCCTTTTATAATAGTTGCTCTATCCCATTCTCCAAATGTGACTTGTCAAATACATCTTGATCAAGCCTCAAATAATTTAGAAAACCCAGGAAGTTAAATTCTACTTACTACGCATTCTTAGACTGAACTTTGTTCTTGGCTGAAAATGCTATATGAGGTGAATCTGCCTTTAAAATTAATGAATTTATTCTTTTGTATATTCCCTCACTTCAATATTTCTTCTCAGTGTCATTCTAAAACTGGACTTATCACAACAAATGAAGTATAACACCCACAGCATGATGTCAGATACATTTCACAGGCTGGAAAGGATCCCAGCAGGCTTTCTGCATGAATTTCATCAGCATCACAAATCAAACATACTTTCTGCTGTGTACAATTTGCCATATGAGCATTGTGGTGTTCAAGTATCAGACTTCTTTGGTAATTAAATATTCTTTTCAATACATTTTAAAGAGATAAACAATTAAGAATTACATAGATAACCTGTAGTCTATTAGCTACTTCCACTGTAAAACAAATATAGTAATTTCTATCAGACTATCAGTGGATGATGACATGAACACGAAGAAAAATTCATTCTTGAGAAGATCTGACCAATGCACAAATCCAGGACTGAGTAGTAAAGAAAGTAGACAGCTTCTTGGGCTGTCAGACTGTAACTTAATGTCTTATTCTGGGGAATGTAAACAGAACAGATAATGCAGAAAATCTTCAGTGATTTTGAAGACAACATGAGAGACAGTAGTTCAGGAAATAGTTTATTAGGTATTTCACTCCTTGGAAGGATTTATTTGCAGCCACAACCTTCGTGTCAGCAGAGACTGTGTGACTTGCCTGGAATTCTGAACATTAAACTCACTCTGAAGTTATGGCATTGTGACATATATTTTAAGCAGGAGGAGGAGTCTGTAACTGAAGTATTGGACAGAAAATTTCTTTAAAAAATTTTGTTGTAATACCCACTTTTTTTCTCAAGCTATGTGAATTTCCATGAACAGTAACTAAATTTCTATGGAATAAGTAAACCTATTTATTGAACGGGGGTTTGTTTTGCACATAGCTTAATGAAGGGAAGAGATGTTGTTTTGAGTAGTATACACTGCTGCTACAGTAATTATATCTTAAGTAAATAATTCAAGTACTGGAGGGTCACAGATTTACCCAGTGTGAAATGCAATCAGTTCTTTTACTGAAAGTATAAATAAATGTTACATTTTTACAAAATGTCACCAGAAGTTATGTAAATGTACCTGTCATTTTAATGGCATCAATAACTATCTGAAATCTTGCAGAGTTTTCTGACATGCCCTTCATAATTTATTATGATAGACAAATAGTGAAGAGAGTCCTTGCTAACATTAAAAAAAAAAAAAAAAGGAAAAAGTAGGAAAAATGTTTTTCTATTATTTCTGATAGATGACCAGAAATGACAAAGAAAATAATAAGAGTTATCCAAAGTGGAATCTTTTAAAATCTGAATAACAAACCAAGTGGTTCTGGTTTGTTGCTTTTTGGTGGGGTTTTTTTTTGGTGTGGTTTTTTTTTTTTCTTTCTTATTGTACCATGTACCCTTAATAAATAATCCAGATAAATGGTAGTTTTGCTGTTTCATGAATCTAGAATTTCATGCATCATATTATACAATCGCACCTGAATAGAATTTACATATGAAGAATCTGGAATAGTTAGATTAAGAAAAAAGGAATCACTCAGTTACTATATAGAGGATTTTATGAGAATTAATTATTAATAATGACTTTTTATTGCATATGATTGAAGAATCCATAGAAACTGTGATCTGCACGGAAACTCTGTAGAATACAATGGACAGTTTCTAAACTAAGAGTAAAAAAAAATAAAGGAAGAAAATTTATACTCCTTACTTCAAGATAATATACTGCAATAAAGGTTCTCATTTAGACCTACCCACAAACACCTTGGAACTCTTGGATGAGACTTAGTTTCAGAAGTGCTGAACTAGAATTAATAAATGAGGAGGTCATATCTTTAGAAACTGTTGATTATTTCTTTTAGACATGCTCAGAAAAACAGAGACTACTACTTGAAATAGCAATTAGTCCTTACTTGCACAGTACCACTGCCAAGGTACTGAGAATATTTATGTATCCTGATACATCGAGGGGAAATGCACAGAAGACTAAAGTCTCTTTTCCGGTCATTCTCTAATTCTGAAGTCTGGCAGTTCTTTTCACCAGAATGTGAACCAGCATTCCTCTGTTCTCACTCTCCAGAGTACCAAATAGTTATTACAAAATGTTACAGTGTTGTGGATGAAGTGACCCACTTCACTTGTAACAAAAGTTATGTGTTTATTGATATAAGTCAGCAATTTAACAAAGTTTGATAGTAAATGTGACAGTGATCTAGCCAAATTCAGTGGCTAGGTGCACTTGATTATTTACTGCATAGAGGACAGGGTCAGACAAAACTGTCAGGGAGACTCTCCTGTTCAGTCATGAGGTTCAGAAAAGCATGCCTTACATTCTAAGCTCATTCTCAGAGGGGAGTCTAGGTACATCTGGATCCATAGTTAATCCCAGACTTGCTCAATGCTTAATGTCTGAAGGGTAACATGTGCACAGTCAATCCCTTATATCACTTAACTAAATTTCAATATGTCAGTGTGCTTATTCCCAATTCATTACTGGGTATCTGACATGATAAGAATTCTCTAAACCTCAAGAAGTAACCTTGGGAAGCATAACTATTTAAGGAAAGAACCTGGTATGAAGCCTGTTGCTGGACAGGAGAGTTCAATGGGCTCGGGGCTGTCCAATATTTATAGAAGAAGACAAATAATTTATGGTCATATTTCCATACTCACTGCAAATAGCAGTTTGTTCTAAACTTGGTTTGAGCCAGATCTCAACCAGCACTATGATTAGATGGGTGCCCAGATTCCTACGGATACTGCATTGCTATTTTTCTGTCCCAAATCCACTGTGAGCTGGATGCAGCCATCATGACCATACATATCCATTATGACTACCAGTGGTGTTTATCATCTGAGCAAGAGCTACCCAATAAAGGTCAAGTTGAGAGAAGAGGAAAGGTAGCACACTCTTCCACTGAGTGGGTGACCTGCTCCATCATTTTCTGTTGCTTAAGACTTCTGTTCAAATCTCTTACTTACTGTGTGAGAGTTCTAGGTAGAAGCCCATGAAGTTATTTCAGCTGTCTTATATTTTTCTTGTTAGAGCTCTTATGCTTGCAATAGAATGCTAGATTTTAATACTTCTATAAATTTTATTGGAATAAAATGCTAATACTCCACTGTAAAACTGGCAGATGCAGAGGCTTATTTTATATCCTAATAACTTGAATGATGGTATCTCCTCAAAAGAACATTTTCTCCCTTATTTAAGCTGTAAGTTCAGTTGAATAGCTTGGGAACCCACATACTTTTGCGAAATCTGGACCAATTGAGTACCCTCTCTTAGAATACAGGGAATCACAATATTCTTCTGAAACTACAATTTAAATACTTACGTTGGTTTTAATGTCTAGGCTACAGCCTGTGTCATGCTTCTTCTCCTAACTTTTAGACCTGGAATTCACAAGCAAACTTCCTACTTGCTTTAAAAATTCCATCAGTGTTTCACATTAAGAACCTATAAGCATGTGAAATCTTTAGTGTACTATGTTTGGATGGAGATCTTCTTTAACCAAAATGTTCAGAGAAATTTGTATTTTCGGGCATGACCAAAAGTTAGGAGCCTAATAACTTCTATCCCTAACAGGAGTGACCAAATGAAATATCAAAAATTATGCAGCATGAATGCCTATAAAAATCAAATTGCTAGATGTAGCAATATTTGTAAAGGCTATAAGTTTTTCTTTCCTCTGTACTACATTCTTTGTTTCACTATCTTGCAGATTTTTTGATTTATTTATTAATTTTGCTTCCTTTATATTTTATGTAGAATTTAAGTCCTTAACTGAGGCCTGAGTCATCAACCTGCCCATTAGGCACTGTACTGCTAAACAGTGTCATTGTGCTTAGTGTCTTCAAGAATTTAGGCCTAAGTATTTTACCCTTAAAAAAAAAAAAAAAAAGGAAGCTTTTTGAAAGGACAGTAGTGGATCTTGAGTCTTTTTTCAACACATGAACAAAAAGATGATCCTTTAACCATTTCTAGAGTTCTTGCTTGATCACACTGCTTGTAGGGTTCTCATCTAACACTGGAACTAAAAGATACCAGTTACATCAACTTTCATTCATGGTAACAGGTTACTTAGGACATGCATGTCTTAGAGATGGCCAGTATCAGATACCTAGTCCAAGGAAAGGAAAAAAAATCTCATTCATAAATATAATGGCTGAATCTGAAACAAACAAACAAACAAACAACACTTAGTTCTAGCATGTCAGCACCACATAAAAATAGCAGTGCTGAAGCAATATCAGATTACTTGATCTGACAGCACAATGTCTATGCGTTTTTTGACTCGTATGAGAGTAGTTCATCCTGAAGAGGTGTTGAAAGGAGAATTCATTTCATAAGTCATGGCATCAATTTCTGCATCCTTGCAGCTCTCCTGCCTAGAATTTTTTTTTCCCCTTTTTATTTTCAGAGCAAGGGACCCTAATTATTGGGAGAACTGTGGAGCACAGAAAGGCACCATAACCTTACACAAACCAGAACCTTTATAAAATTAGATGTCAGGACATTAATTTTATTCTTTTCTATGAGAAAAAATAACACTCTGTAAGAGTGAGATTAGTTTAGTTTGTTGGAGCATGGTTAGAGCATAACACCAAAGTCATAGGTTTGATCTCTGTATGGGCCATTCATTTAAGAGATGGACTCAGTGATCCTTGGGGGTCCCTTTCAACTCAGAATATTATGTGATTCCGTGAGTGTTTTGCCTTTGGGAAGTGAAGGACTTCTTTCTGAAGGCACTGATGTCAGATTCCAGAGGGTAAGCAACAAATTTCATCATAGCCCTGTTTCTCATGGGATGCACAGAGCACCTAAAGAGCATGGTTTGTGAAAACATATCCCACATTTATTTACAGGTAAAAGTTGTTCAGAGATGCATAATTATTTTATGCTGTGGCTTTGCTGTTTATCACAGGATTCTGATCATCAGACATAACAAGTGATGAACACTTGTGGTAGCAGGGACAGGGCAGATCTCTCTTGAAGTTTTGGAGTGGACTTGGTTGGTTGGAGACAGCTGAAACTTATTGGAAACAGTTCCACTTTCCCACACTCATGTGATTGTCGGTAATCAGTAGGAGCTGCTGCTGGCTTGGGGGGCACCCCTAACCAGACAGACACAACAGCCCTTTGTGTCAAGGGGCAGGGGGCTACTAGAAGGAGTGGGAAAAGTCTGCTGAAGCCTGAAGTGTGACCTTCAGCTGACTATTCACAAGCATAGCATTGTCTGACATCAGTCTTGAAAAGTAGAGCATTTAGTTGATGCTTAATCTCAAAAAAACCTTGTTTTTTTCCCTTTTTTTTTTTTTGTCTGTGAGATGTAATTCATCAGAGAAACAAGATGCTTTCAAGTATTTATGTGCATTTCTGTTGATTTGATTTTGACATGTTTTTCTGATGCTGTACTTTGATCATCAGTATTTATATTATCTGTTTTCCCCTTCTGATACAAAAATGGAATTTGCTCCCCATAACAGTTATAATAAAAATACAGTACTGGGAACTAAATGTTATGTAAACAGGATATGGATGAGCTGAGATTTTTGGTTGTTTTTAAAACAATAAAAAACAAAAATATTCTAATTTTTATTTTCATATGCAGAATTTAGAAGACATATATTTCACTGACATTTGTGGACAGTCTTTATATTTTTTTAAATATAACATTTGATAAATGGAGAATTTTTATATTATAAGTGTGAGAATTGGAACCTCAAAATGTGACTCTAAGCACCCTGAATCCTGTGGTGAGCAAGGCAATGCATTTTTTGTAGATGATGGGTAATAATTTTATATTAGGCAAATGGAGAAATAGGAAAAATGGACAGACATTAGCCCAAATTGTGAACAATTCCTCCAGGGTTTTTTTTTTGCTTTCTTTTTACTTACCTGTCAAGTAGATTGTCTGCGATGTAAAAGCTCATTAGTATCAGTGTCATGTAGAGGATGTTCAGAGAAAAGAAGACAGAGAGAAACAATAAAAGTAATTAATTTCCTAAGGGAAGGAGTGAATGTGAAGTGAGTAAAAGGAACAGAGCTGAGGTGCACCACACCTCGTGGTGTAAATTGCTCAATTCCTCAATAATCTGGTCCTAGATGACACAGCCATTCATTCTGGGGAGTGGAGTCAGAGTCAATTGAAATTAAAGGTGAAGTGTATGCAGCTCACTGTATTGTGAATCACCTTGTGGTTTTCCTGTTGTTTCTTGAAGTAGACATCACAGGATAGAAATTGGTTTATCTCCATGAGAATTTAGGCACTTGTATTGTCTATTCTAGATCTCAAACACCACTATATACTCTTCCTTTAAACCAAATGTTTTCTGGATGAAATATTTCTTTGTGTAATCATCACATCCACATTCAGAATAAGTTAGTTGGTAGGCCTTTTGGAAACCAGTTTGTGATTATGATATTCTTTGAAAATGCAGAAACTGCTGGTTTTCTGCTGCAGGTTAAAGTGAAAAATATACACACTGAGTGGATTTAGCCAACATATCATTTAATCTGGATTTATGCAGGAAGCTGAAATCCCTTTAAAATTTAATTACATCTTTGAATATTGTAGTTCTGCATGCATAAAGTTAGAATGTATCTTACTTAAAAAGATACATTCACATTTGTTATAATTAAAACTTAAAAGTGCATGTTGACACACAATTTAGGTAAAGGAATTTTAAGAACATGCAAATGGAACAGTTACCACTTTGATGTAACTGCTACCAAACTTCAGAGGGGAAAAATTCTCCTTATTCCAATGTCTTTTTTTCTTCTTTGCTCCTAGACACTTCTTTCACTATGACATTGGAAATCAGATCTCTTCTTTATAACTCTTTTCACCTATATCCAGCTATATGTCTACTCTCTTTTCTCCCCTATCCTTTACTCATTTTAATTGATTAAAAAAAAGTCAGACTTTTTAATTTACAGATTTGAAGGAGGGTAAAATTAAGGAAGGTAAAAATTAACAGAGAAGAATTACTGATGATGCTAATTCTTCTTCTCTGTATTCTTTCCAGCCCATCCTTAAAGATTTTTTTTTTTTTAACCCTTCCATTTGTGGACAGAACTTCATGAATGTTAGGAGCACATATTCACTTGGAACCTAAACTGATGACATTTTATTTGTATTTTTGGAAACAGGCTAAGAGAGGTAAGATGGCTGAAAACCATAAGACAGAGTATAGAATGATATATATGTGAAGCATACAAACCTTCAGAGAAATACTCAGAGATACTCAGTTTTGTCTAAGACATCACTCTTCTTTTAGTGAGCTTTTGGATGTTGGCTCACTAGGAGGCAGTACAGCTGCATGTCTCCCAGCCGTGAACGAGGTCAGCAGAAGAATATATCTTAGCTGCATAGTTCAGAAAAAAAAATCTTAATATATTCCACTTCTTCTGTTATAATGATACAGATAAAGATTTGGAAAAAATTGAAATGCTTTCTCCCACCCACATTGCAAGCCAAGGCTACTTCAAGCACTTGACAAAGGCTGTTCAATCCCTTATTAGGGATAAATATGAAGTGATTCATGGAGTAAATCTGTAAAACCATAATGCACCTTTTCAGTTGCAAAGAGCTAAGCTTTCAGGTCCTTATGATCTTGGATTTCTACAGTAGAACAGTAGATTCTGTATCTGCTATGTCTATAGTAGCACAGTAGATGTTCCACCACTGATACTGCTTTTCAATTTGCATCTTGTACAGGGTATTTAATGTAGGTAGTTACTCAGCTGTGTACACTTTCAAAGTTGAAAGAAACTTTTACGCAGCAATTAGAATACATACCTGTGAGTACAAGTCTTAGCTCAGAAAGTGTTCATACATTTTAGCCAATTTTTTTGATATTTCATTTTACATTAGACATTAATCATATTATTCCAAAGTGTCTGACCATGAACTCAGTCCTATGATATTTTAGCCTGTTTGTAGTCCTCAAGGTTGTCCACTTTTACTGCTCAGAATTTACCCTTCTCCGTACTGTTTTTATTCATTAAGAGCTGATTTTTGACTTGTCAGGTCTAGAAGGTTGTTTCTCTTTATGATCATCATAATTTCCTTTGTACTTTGTTCTCTTGGCCTGTCAGATCACAGCTGCTTATAGAAGGGCAAAAGGTATGTTGTGATGAACTTACTGTGGTGAAGAATGAGAAAAAAGAAGAAGAGAGAATATTTCTTGCTCAATTCAGTGTTGTTAAATAAGTCCTTTCTTTGCATAATATTCTGGAAGCAAATAACACATTCATTTTATGACTACCTAGATCAAAAAACCCAAAACAAATGCTATCATCCTTTCACTACTTAGCAAGGCAGATTTTTTTCCCCTGGATTGTATAAGGAATGTTCTTTATAGCATTTTCACAAAGCTGAAGTATAGCACTCAAAATACACAGGTTGAATATAACTCTTTGAACTGTTTTTTGGTCTTGAATGTTTACTCTACCTATGACAGTACTTTTTTCATGATCATGTTCAAAATTGCCCTTAAGTTTACCAATTATATTACATTTGTACCTTCCAATTAAAGACATTGAATGCTTTATAGAAACCTTAGAAGTTCCAGGCATTTTAAAATACAATTTAAGTATAGGAAGCAAGTTATATGTTAAAATGCTCTATTATGAGGTCCATAAAAACTCATTAAACTGTTTTTTGGGTGATGGTGATGTATTCTTTTTAATTTAAGACCTGACTTTCAAAGGTACAGATACTGGAACTTCCTTAATTAGCTAAGTCACCACGCATTTTAAAGCACAGTTATGCTAATGTGCATTTCCTCTCTGAACTATGAATCATGGCGTGCAAAGATATCTAGGCTAGCAACAAATGAGCTAACTCTGGAATCGGAAGCTCTAATTATCCTGTACACATAATTGCAGAGAAAGAAACAGGGTTAATTAGCCTGGATACAGTACCTTTCCAATGGAAGCACATTGCCTTTGTTGACCCAGTCAAGTAGCTTTGTTGTGGAACATTACTCCTGCTGCCAAAGGCTTCCCCATGGGTCTGAGAAACAGTAAGTTATGCTGAGCAGCTCTTGTAAGTACAAAAATAATTGTAGCTAGCTCTCTAAATGCAGTTGCAATAATAAGAATAATATAAAAATAAAATGTATTAATTGAACTTATAGTTCTTTTTTTTGTACTTGAAACATATTTCATCTGTTGAATTATGCCTAGTTACCTTTTTATCACATTTTCCATGCAATTTATTTTTTTAATGAAACATTAATTAAAACTTTCTTCTAAATCTGTACATTTAGGAAGCGAAGCTTAGCACTTACTATATCATACATCTTAACAATTTTGTATCTCATGTCTGGCTTGTGATTAGCAAGTTATGATCTTTAAATTACTGAGGGGTAGATGGTCTCTTCCCCTTAAGATCAGAGATCACCCGAGGCCATAATTCACCTCTTTATTGCCTGGATTTCTGAGTGAGAACAGTAGTACAATATCCACCCTGTAAAATGTTTCATTTTATCTAAAATTTCCAGGGGATTAGTTGCAATTTATTTCAATGGGAAAAAAAATGAAATAGGTTTTGTTTTTTTCCCACTGCGTTCTCTCTCCTCGTTTTTCTTATTACTAAAAATTAGCACAGGTAGAAGTGAGAGACTGCATCTGAAAGATAAGTTTGTGCCAAAATTAATGAAAAATAGGTTAAAAATGGAATGATACAAATTCTTTAAAATTTTGAAATAAGTTGTGTTTGGTTTTTTTTTTTTTTTTAATGTGCTTTTCAGTGCAATTCTGCAGGTTTAGCACTTCAGCACCTAAAGCTTGTAGGAAGAAGTGCTCATGGGAGGAAGAGAGGTATACCTGGTTCTCATCCAGACATTTAGTGAGCTGGGAACACAGACTTGAACTAATGCTATGCAGTACTCTTGACGAGAAATAATGATATAAACTCATTATTTGAGTAGCAAATACCCCTCATCACTTAGATAATAATTTTCTTTCTTATTTGATCTTCATATGTTTTGGAAGAGAAACATAGCACGTAATTTTAATTCTATTGTTGGAATCAAAGTTGAAAAAGAAGGAATAACACATCATTTAATTAAAGTAGTATGCTTTAAAATGAAAAAAAGAGCAATGTATAGCTTTGCTAAATTCAGTAAACGAGACTTTTTTAACAAATATTAATATACTATTAATTTCAAAGTATATCAGAATTCAGTATATAGTTCTTGATACTTTGAGGCTTATATTTATTTATAAAGCATAGGAAAAAAAAGCTGTTCATCTTCACAACCAACAAAAAAATGTACTTTCTGTCAAAGAAAACAAATAGAAATTCCAAATATCTAAAATTTGTTGTACTACTGCATTGTACAGCAGACGTGACCATATAGTCACACACTTAACCTCTTAAAAATTGAGATTATTCTACATGAGTGGCCATACATGAAGATGATGAAGAACAGTTGGCATAGCAGGCAATTTTTCACTCTTTGGTGAAAAAAAAAGAAGACATCTTACAGATGAGAGGATTAAACATTTTCAACAGAAGAATTAAAGTTCATCTCTGGATCTGCAGTGTTGCATGTGATAAATGCTCTGTAAACCGTCTCACTTGCATCATGGAATTTTCTGATAGTTACAGAAGGCTGGATATTTCTTCCTTAATTCAACAGTGTTCTGAATGTTCAAGCTCTTTTACAGCCACACAGTGCTCCACTGAAGCCAGAAGTTTCTCTACAATACCCTACTTGTATGGAATAAATGACAATGCTGAAGCTCTATTTTGGATATCATCTCATCTTGTCCCATTTATTAACATCTCTCCATCCAAATTACAACTTCAGCAACTGTTTCTGATCCTTTAATCAGAAAAGGAGTACTGAAGTACAGTAAATTACTGGTTAGAACTGTTACTTTAGGTAAAAAAAAAATATATTCTTTTTTTTCTACGAAAGATTGGTCTCCGGTTGAGGATGAGAGGACTTTAAGTTTTCCAGTACTGCACTGTGAATCAAATTGTACTTGAAATCAAGTTGATACACACCGTGAAATACGTATTAGAAAGAGAAAAAAGTTGGTTTGTAAACTGATTTCCGAGGCTTGGCTCTGATTGATGTAAATGAAAACATGCCATGTATTACTTTTGCTATGGTTTTGCTTTGGTTCAAGATAAATACAGGGCACTGGGCACTAAACTGGAGCTTTTGTTTGAAATATTGAGCTTTTTAATTGAGCAGGGAATACAAAAATATATTATTTCTTTAACTGCCTCATTTCTTTTTTCATCCCTGAAAAGACTTCAAGCAAAAATAAAAATTCAAAACGATGAATGAAATAGTGACAGACAAGAGACTGCTCTATTCTGGTGGTGCAGAAGTTTTCTCACAGGCCTATCTGGAGCTGTTCTATGCCCTCTCCTGACTTTATTTCCAGTGGAATAGTTATGTTTGGGATCCTGTTTAGTTCAGTACTTCTATTCCAGCTCCATGCATTTATCATGTGTTGCAATTGGAAAGACATCGTCTAATGTCAAAACTTGGAATGTGCGTGCCTATGCTTCCCAAGATGCTCTTATGGCTGAATTTTGTAACTTTATTACATAAGCAATGTAAACCATACAAAGATAACCAAACAGGATCCAAACAGAAGTCAAGGTTCATTATTCTGGGCACAATAATATGTCGACAAAGGATATGGTTTTCACACCCACAACTAAGATTTTTTTTTCGAGGTACTGTACTCTATAGAAGCAAGCAAGAAGATTTCTGCTGTCTTGTAGAAGATGTTATACAAAGCTTGCTTAGCTGTTGTTAGTAAAATATTGCACTGTATGGGAAATGAACCCTGTGACTTGCATCACTACGTGAGGAATTACTATATTAGATGGAGCCAGTATAGAGTACAAATTACAATTAGAGATGATTTGCAAACTTGTAGTCAATCTCCATAGTCGTCAAAAAAACCCCAGAAGTTAAAAAGCCAAACAACACCCCAGAAGAAGCATTACAGAACTGAGCTACGAAACAGACTTACAGAACTAATAACATGCTACTCAAATTGCTAGCAAGTCCAGTCTAATTTTAGTAATTGTTCCCATTGACATGAGTGTCAATGGGACAATGGCACGTCTTTTCATAAAACAGGGTTTCCTGAGTCACATTAAAATGTAACATGAAGCAATATGCAAAATGCAGTGAACATGAAGATGTTGATTTTGTACTGTATTTTGAAAGATATAAGTAAAAGAGGTATTTTAATAACAATCATCTTGCATTACACCCTGCTACAAAAACATAAAATAAATCCATCAAATGCCAGACAGCAGTCAACATTAACATAAGTGATACATGTTAGCATTTCTGGCAAAAATCAGAAATAGCATTTTGTTAAGACACCCGAAACAACACCCAATTTTCTTCAAAAAACTCATACGCCTATAAGACCTGTAAGTCTTCTAGTCACAGCATGGAAACTCTGCTTAGTGTCTGTTTACAAATTTTCAGGGAGAGGAAAAGTTATTTCTGAATAAGTGATGCTTAATCAGTGATTTAGAGCCTTGTAATTTAATTTTTCATTTACCCTATAGTTGAAATTCTCTTGTTCTAGTTAACTAGTAAAATGTCAGATCCAAGATTGGAATCATCAACCTTCCTTACATAGAAAGCATAATGCATGGAGGAAAGAAATAGTGATACCCAAAAGCTTATGTCTAATGACAGATCCTTCAGTTATGCAGATGACTCAGTAGAGAAATCTCACTTCTTACTCAAATCAGAAAATAACAAAACAAGACAAAGTAGCTTATGCGACTTCAATCGGTCAAAGTATATCAGCTATCTGAAAATAATGTCAAAATTTATTACCTTTTACATAGTTATATGATCCTTGTTTAATTTTTATATATCTAATTAGGTTCATTCCTGCTTCCTGAAAAAGAAATTAACAGATAAACTGCATATGCCCAATTCCAAAGGGATGTATAATCAACTTGTACTGAAGATCATTCTTTTATGTTATTCTGCTGAAAGTGGAAAAATATCATATCAGCTATTAGTTTTCACTTCAATAAAACTTATCCTATTTCTTTCAACAAATCTCATTTCTCTGTAGAACCTGACACACAAAATAGTCTGAAAGCTGCCTTTGACAAATTCATTCTACAGCATGAAATATTTTTGTCATTTTTATTAGCTATAATTATAGCTATATGCTTGTCGAGATAAAATATTTTGACACTAAAACAAAATCCACGCTAGATGGTCTTAATCATCTTTCTGCCCTTCATGTTCATGGAAGTGACTTTCAGGAGAAATTGCTTCATGATCTTGTTGTGACTGAGGTGTAGCGCTCCCGCCTACAGTTCTTTAAATTCTCCAACCTGCCTCTCCTGAAAATGGGTTTGAGATTTGCCTTCTTCTTGAAGATGATAAAGAAATGGCCCAGCAAATAACACCTGTTAAGGTAGTAACAAAAGTGAGTACACTGTATGTGAGTGAAATGCCTGAAAGAGCAGTTTCCAGAATAAATGGTATTGTTAATCAGATGGACTACGCAGACAATAACTGGGGAATGACCAAGAGATTGTTCAGAAAACAGGGAAAAAAGACCAGTCAACTGGAAAAGAAAATAAAGGAAACATGAATATTTGTGATAGGGAGGAGAGATTGTGAAAAAAACAGCCATCACAGGCAGTCTCTCTCTGTTGGTAGTGTCTCTGGGTAAGCCTAGTTCCTGCCCAGACTGGGTAGTGCTCCCTTCCCATGAGTCACAGATGACAGAATATTCTGAGCAGGAAAGGACCCACAAGGATCACCAAGTGGGGATTAGAACCCACAATCTTGGCATTAGTAGCACCATGCTCAATGAACTGAACTAACTGCTTTGTTGATGTACTGGGTGATATCAGTTTATCATATGATGACATCAGGGGCAATGAGGGTCATTTGGGATGTATATCCAGTGTTGCTCTCCTGCCCTGGCCTTGACTGCTGCCTCTGTGAATTTATTAATAGTTGTAGGCAGTCTGTGAGAGGAGCAGGGGAAGATGATATTTTCCATCCTTTCACCCCTTTTCCTCCTTCAGGCCCATTATAAAAACCTCTGAGAACTTTAAATTCCCTTTGGATGTTAAAGAAAGTGTGTTCTTCTTGTTAAATCTGCCAGATCTCTTCAGTGCAGCCCCCAAGAGTTACAAAAGAGATTTCTAGGAAGGTAATTCAGAGATTATTCTGCCCTGAGAGTGGATAACCATGAGTGGCATAGAATGGGGGAGAAAATGGGCCATTTTTGGAGGAAATTCTCTGCTCCAGTGTTTTGGTGATTCACTCCTGAACAAGTACAGGACCCTGTTGAAGTGACAGAGTATTTGCAAGGAGAATGCTATGGCAATTTTGGAGAGGAGCGACTTATTGCAGTGTACTGGGCCCTGGCTACTCTTTACTGGACATAGTTCAATGTAGACAGCATCCTCAGGTGAGGAGAAGGAGGAAAACAGACCAACAAGCACTGTGGCTACTCAAACTGAGCTGAACCAGAGGAACAACCTGAGCTGGTAGCAGTCACAGAAGGAGAAATCTAAGACCAAATAGGTTTGCATAGTGAGGCATGAAGAGGAAGCAAGGCCCTCAGAACAAGAGAAAGAGGCAAGGCCAGAGACCCCCAAACTGCAAGATATGTGAAAAGATTTCAACCACCAGTTCAATGAACCCCTGGAGACCTGGTTGCTCCGATGATGGGATACCACAGCCCACAACATGAAGCTAGCTGATAGTGATTATTCAATTAAAAAAAAAAAAAGAATAATAAAATTACCATTTTTCCTTTATGTAAGGTCATTTAGAATCTCAACCGATAAACAGGTTTAGTTTTCAGACACACATGAGGGATATAATGTAATAAGCTGCAATTGAACAAATAACATGCCTCAGCATTCAAGTTGCAGGTGGGGAAATTGTTTTTAAAGATGATTCAGTCACCTGTAAATTATTTAACAATCAACTTTACTTTGTTCTTTTGGATCATTCAAACATGCAACAGAAAATAGTACCTAAAGAAAATCAAGTCAGGCTCTGTGTCAGGGTTATAACACTTTCACCCAATGAAAAACTGATAATTCAGATATTGCACTGTGTTTTGAGATAGATGCATAAGTAATCTACATACATTTTTTACTTGAAATTCAAGAACTGATTTTTGGTTGTATCAGAAAGGTAGTAAGGCAGGAGGCAAGATGGCTCTGTCAGGAAGTATGCCTGCAGCAGTTCTCCAGCAATGCAAAGTCTTACTATCTGTGTTCCAGAGAATTCATAATTTTGTAAGTGTAGTAGATTATACAAGCTTCCACGAAAAGTAAAGAGAAAACACATTTTTTTTCCCACTCCAAGGAGTATTTTGATATACAAGCAGTTATTTTTCAGGCTTTTTATAATGAAATTCATCAACAACACAATGTGCTAACATCATCTAGACTAAGTGTCTCAAACTTATGCAATGGTACATTTCTCAGAGGCAGAAATATCTAGATTTTATCACCTTGACTTCAAGGTCCTAAAAATGCTCAACATTTATTTTGTTTGTTACTGCTGAGTTCTAGCAATGCTTAAATGACACATACTTAACTATGTCCAAGCTGAGAAAATTTGTTTGCTAATAATAATGTGTGGCCATTCTCGCGTTCACAAATGCAGATACAGGACTTAGTAGAGATATGGAATCATTAAGGTTGGAAAAGACCTTGGAAAAGATCATCAAGTCCAACCTGTCACCCTGCCCACTAAGCTGTATCGCAAAGATGCCATGTCCACTCTTTTTGTTAACAATTCTAGGAATGGGGACTCCACTACTTCTCTGGGGAAGCTGTTAGCCACTCTCTCAGTGAAGAAATTTTTCCTAATATTCAACCTGAACTTACCCTGATGCAACCTGCATTTTCCCCTTGTCATATCTCTAGTTGCCTGGGAGAAGAGGTTGCCTCCTCACACACAAGAAGTATACATTAAGTACAACCCTCCAGCTTGTAGCAAAGTACCATTATTAAACTTTTTTTTTTTTTACAGTATACTTTTGCACATGTGATATTCTGCAACAACAAAATATGAGCTTATACAATAAAACTGAAAAGCAAAGATGTTGCTTTCACATTTCAAAATAAGGATTTTTATCCTTGTTGATCCAGAAGGGCTTCCAAGTAAACAGTAAATCATTTACCCAAAGGAAAAAAAAAATCCAAACAGTTTGTTATTCTCTGTTGATCATTATTCTGTCTTAAATATTTGTGTTAACAAAGTAAATAGATAAAATAAACTCTTCAAACTCAAACAAAAAAATTCACTGGACTTAAAAAGAGTTATAGTTGTTATATATACTTCCATAGATTTGAAAATATGAACACAGATTATAGCAGACATTTCAAATGAAACTGCCCGGAGCTTAAAAGTATAATCAATATTCCTTTTTTATAAATATCACTTGGAGTTTTCTTCTCATTTGTTTGCTTCTTCTTCTGCAAATTCATATCAGCATGTTTCTGTGATTTAGGAAGGCTAATTGGTTAATAATAGTGTCATTTCTAAGTCTGGATTAATTTGTATTGGCTTTTCTTCTCATGGCATCATCCTCACAAAATCTTAAAATATATTAGTTGATCCTCAGATAAAGTAAGTGCCCTTTGAGACTTGGCTTCTATTTTCTCTGTACAACTTAAATTAGCTGAACCAATTTTCAGATGACATAGAAAAAAAGAGAGTTATAAATTTAACCATTGTAGCTTTTTACAAAGACGATACTAAAAATGAATCTGAGAACTGTGAGGGAAACATATCTTTAGTTGCTGCGAGATTTACTTGTCAGTCTTTGATAAGAATGACTTTTGAAAACAACGTGTTTAAATTTAACTCTCTGATCTATTATAAGGGTGACCAAAAATAGAATTTATTTAACACTCTTATCCATATTTGTTAAACTATGAGTTTTGTTCATGGATTCTGCTCTCTAGTCATCCTTATGTAAGGGAACAAAATAATTGTCTGGTATGGTAAGGGTTAGACGCCCACTAGCCAAGTGAATTATCCCATGCAATAATAACTGGTGTTGTCTTAGTGAACAGGTGTAAAACATAAGGGAATAATAAATAATTAAATTTTCTAATAATTCTCATAGGCAGGAAGCACACATCATGTAGTTGAACCTGCTTATAACTCACTAGACGTAAGGATCACTGACCAAACCTGAGAGTAAGTGGACCTAGCTGTACCTAGGATTCTCTGAGAAGTTTAGAAATCAAGGGGATCTCACTGAAGCTCATGCCTTAACAGGAGGGACCAAGATCTGATGATACTATAAGCAGTTGTAATAGAAGACATAATTGTTATTTAGATACTGCACTCACAATTGGCGATATTTAGATACTGTATCAGCAATATATGTAATCATAATCATCCACATAATCACTGAATAATCCTACTTCTTGCTCCTGGTCGATAACCTTCCCTCTATATAATCTATGTTGGTAGATTCCTAAAAATATTCATCCAAAAATATTTTCTATTTATAAAAGCTCAGAAATTACCTTTTTTTTTTTTTTTTTCTTATCTGAGAAGAAGTGGAAAAGCTTGGATACACCTGTTTACAATGAACATGGCACACTGTGGAGATGAGTAAAAAATATAAGAATTTTGTGGCACATGAAAAATTTTTCTCTCAATTATGATAGGTATCCCACTTTCTGCACCAGCCTGCATCATTGACAGTGTCTACTGACATTAGTGTCCTGAATGCAGTTGTGGATGCAGGATTTAAAAGAAAGATATTCCAAAATACTTACTGACAAATAGCTTTCCCAATAACCTCATCTAATAAAGTGATGATATCACCTAGGTAACAGCTAACCTCATAAGCTAGCTATTCAAAGGATTTTACACAAGGATTTGAGAAGTTTGATTTGAAAATATTGTATATAATTATTTGTAGAAAAAAGTGTTGTGATTTGAGAGTACCACCATCTTAAATTCCCTGTGTTTGAATACTGTAAACTTTGAAATAAGATTACAGTAAGAACCTGATGGTTATTTCATGTTGTAGTCCAAATGAATTTTCTGTTTAAAAAAAAAAATAAATCTGTAATAAATTTGACCCTTACCTCTTGGTTATTATTTGTGTTTTAATGAGTGTTCCACTGCCATTATTTTCTTTTTTCAAATAAAACAGTCTTAGGTATAGAGTTTAAGCTGGCAGTTAACATGATCCAAGGACCCTCTTTCTAAGCTTTTTTATTTTTTAATCCACAGGGTTTCTGCACCTAATTTAAACAATGTTAACTAGAATTTGCCACCGTTGTCTATGTAAGTGGAGTGCCTTTCCAACATTAGGAACTAAAATGGGTAATAGAACAACAATGGGTGTGTTAATACCACAAATACATCTAGAGGCAACCCATGCACTTGAGCCCCTCAACCCACATGGCTGAGTGACAAACCAAATATGTGATCTTACAACTAGATTTTAATGGATTTGGGGTAATGTTATGAGCTAGCAACACCATAACTGGAAGCAAATCCTGGCAGACAAGCAGTTTGGCCCAAGTGAATGAATACAGATATGCTCTTGCTGGAACTCTGCAAATGATGCTGTGTGTGTATGTGCATGTGCTTTGTTGCTGCTTTTTGCTTCTAATCCATTTTGCCTTTGGTAACAGCAAGACTGATGCTCATATCATAAATAAAAGTAGATGAGATAAAAATACCATGGAGTGAGAAATCCCAGCTTCACTAAAGCTGAAGAAATAGCCTTATGCTAATATTAGCATAATGTAAAAGAAAATCCAAATGCATTATATCATCACGGCACAATCCAATAAATTAAGCCACATCCAAATAAAGGAATGGACCACTGTACCTCCCTCTCTCTTCAGAAAAGCTCTTACAGCCACTAAGATCTCTTGTAGGAGTAATACAAGCTAAATAATATGACTCAGATCAGATGCAGTCTCTGAGCACTGTGAAAGAACCATGTGCCCATATAATTCCGGCCAAAACAATTTCCTGCTTAACCAGTTTTTAAGGGTAGGGAATGTAATTATAAATCAGAGATGTGGCAAGAATTCAAAGCAGTGGCTGAAACAGGCAGGCAACGGTGTGGGGCATCCCTTTGTGCTGATCTTTTTCTCTGTGTCCTCAAGACAATGCCATAAAACATTCTGGCATCTGGTTTATTGGCTTTAGCTACTCTATTCAGTTATAAACAAGTCCACAATAAATACATAGAGCTGTATGTGCATCATCACAGACCTGTCTAAGCAAATGAGATATTCCATTTGTTTACTGAGAAAGAAAATCCATTAGAATGAAAAAAAAGTTTGCTAGCCTGAAACATTATACTTTTATGTGAAAAGGAGCAAGAAAACACCTTCTTCCTGTTTCTTTCATTATGGATTAATAACACAATGCAAGTCTTCATTTCCCCTGCTGTTGAAATAACTTTAATGAAACACAAGAGCAAAGAAATATCTGCTAAGAAAGTGCTTTTGATAGAAAAGCACGTGTTGTTTCTATGCTGTCCATACATTTCTCCATCTCCTTTCTGCCTATCCTGAGATATTTTTATTTTAAAGATACTGCTCATCTTCATATGTATATAGAAAGAGAAAGAGAGAGAAAGACTATTTATTATGTAATCATCTAATTTTATTTATATTTTTAAAATTCCCCGAAGATTAGTTAGGTTTTAATTTGTTGATTTATGATTTTTGTTTAAAAATTCATGTACTCTTTCTGAGAAAAATATTTCAGCGTGTTCAGATATTTTTCTGGCTTCAGGCTGATAAATTCAAAGAAATCACTGTCTAAAGTCTTAGTTATTGACTTTGCTATCTGGTCTGTATTTTCTTAAGGCTTGGAGAACTAACAGATGGAACTAGGCAAATGACAAAATTGTTTCATGCCCAGAGTTAAATATCCCTGTAGGTTTTCATGCAAAAAATATTGACTGTCTCAGTGGGATATTGAGGCTGTGTTTATGAAGATCAAAACAGGAACAGTAGAGTCCTCACTGCATAAATATTGCTTAGGGTATTTGTAGTTTTAGACTGCCTTCTTTCTTGCAGCAACCTGAAGCTCTTTGGTGGCAGTGTTTAGGCAATGTATTGTCTTCACTGTACCACACTGGTGCAGTGTTATTCTACTTCTGTTAAGAGGGTGGGTTTTGGTTGAAGTTTTTATTTGGTTTTGGTTTTGTTGGTTTGTTTGGAGTTTTTTTGACCTGCAAATCTTCCTGTTTCCTTCTGTTTCTTAACCCTGCTGCTTTTTAGCTTTAGTTTGTAATACTGCACTAAAATCCCATCCTGTTCATCTGATAGCTTCCAGACTGTTGACTCAGCTTCACTGCAATGTCTGGAAAGATCACAGAATACCTCGTTCTGAAGACCATCTCTATCCACATGGATGACAAGAAGATGATCAGAAGTAGTCAGCATGGACTCACTAAAGGTAGGTCATATTTGACTGACCTGATTTCCTTCTAAGACGAAACAACTACCTGAGTGGATGGGAAGATGGCAGTGGATATACTGTCTACCTCAATTTCAGCAAGGTTTTTAAAACTTTCTCTCACAATATCCTTGTAGGCAAACTCAGGAAGTGTGGATTGGATGAGTGGACATTGAGATTTGGTCAAACAGCAGATCCCAAAGAATTGCAGTCAATGGTACAGGGTCTAATTGGAGACCTGTAACTAATGGTTCCATACTGGGCCCAGTATTCTTTAATTTATCTATCAGTGACTCGGATGAAGGAGTAGATGCCTCCTCAGCAAGTTCACTGACAACATAAATCTGGCAAGAGTAGGAAATACCCCAGAGGACTGTGTATCCCTTCAGTAGGACCTTGACAGGTTGGAGCGATGGGCAGAGAAGAACAGTGAAATTCAACAGGGGTAAATGCAGGGTCCTGCACATAGGGAGGAATAACCCTGTACATGAATAGAGCCTGGGGGCCAATCTGCTGTAAAGCAGCTCTGCAGAGAAGGACCTGGCAGTCCTGGTGGATATGGGTCAGCAGTGTGCCCTTGTGGCTGAGAAGGCCAGTGGTATCCTGAGGTGCATTAGGAAGAACATTGTGACAAGCAGGCTGAGGAGTGTGATCCTGCCCCTCTACTCAGTGAGGCCACTTCTGCAGTGATGTGTCCAGTTTGGGTTCCTCAGAACAAGAGAGACATGGAGTTTCTGGAGCAGGTCTATCAGAGAGCAGCAAAGATGATCAGTGGTCTGGAGCATCTCTCTTATGAGGAAAAGCTGAGTGAGCTGGGCCTGTCCAACCTTGAGAAGAGATGACTGTGAGAGGACCTAATGAGTCTACAAGTATCTGAAGGGAGGGTGTCAAGGGGAAGGATCAGGCTCTTCTCAGTGGTGCCAAGCAATAAGATGAGAAGCAATGAGCAGAAACCGATGCACAGGAAGTTCTACTCAAATATGAGGAATAACTTCTCTGCTGGGCCGGTGACTGCGCACTGGAATGGATTGCCCACAGACTGCTGATTCTCCCTCACTGGAGTTACCCAATAACCTTCTGGATGCAATCTTGTGCAATGTGCTCTAGGATAACTTCACTTGAGCAGGGGGGTTGGATTAGATGACCCACTGTGGTCTAAATTGACCAATTCTGTGATTCCTTGATCCTATGATTCTGTGATTCTGTGATTTGTGGAAGGAATATGATGGATACATGAGCAATTTATATTGTGTTCTGTAGTTTTATAAACTTTGCTTTAATATAGCTTTATAGATATTATAAATTCTAAGTGCCAAGATGGCTGCGAGTTTCCTAGCTAGAACAAAAGGAAATCTGTGCCAAGAAGAAGGTGGGGTTTGATAAAGTAAACAATTATCTTATTCTGCCTAGACACCTGTTATAAACCAATTATATGTGTATTTGTCATGCATGTTTACATCTGGACAGTAGCTTGTAACCAGTTGTATGCATCTGGTCACGAGACCTTGTATAGAGAGACTATAAAAGGTCACAACTCTTTTAATAAAGTGGACATATTTTAGATCTTATAGACTGTGTACATATGTTACCTGAGCCCCACTGTCAACAGCGACTTCATACTACAAGATAGATAATTAGTGTTGTGTCATGGTTTAACCCCAGCCAGCAACCAAGTCCCACTCAGGTGCTTCCTCACTCCCCCACAAATGGTATCAATAGGAAGGGTAAAAGCTAGAGAACTTGTGGGTGAAGATAAAGACAATTTAGTAGGAAAAGCAAAAGTCACGCACACAAGCAAAGCAAAAGAAGGTATTACTTCACTACTTCCCATGGACAGGAAGGTGTTCAGCCATTCCCAGGGGAGCAGGGCTTCATGACACATAACAGTTACTTAGGAAGACAAATACCATCACTCCAAATGTGCCTCCCCCTTCCTCCTTCTTCTCCCAATTTTGTGTACTGAGAATGATGTCATCTGTTATGGAATAACCCTTTGGTCAGTTTGGGTCACCTCTCCAGGCTGTGTCTCCTTCCAACCTCCCATACACCCTGAACTTCCTTGCCGGAGTGACAGTGTGAAAAGCAGAAAAGGCCTTGGTTCTGTGTAAGCACTGCTCAGCAATAACAAAAACATTTATATATTATCAACCCTGCGTTTAGCACAGTTCCAGAACACAGACACATAATAACCACTGTGAAGAAGATTAACTCTCCTGCAGCCAAAACCAGCACAGTGGGTAACTGTCATTTTTATACCCAACAAATTCTACACAAATAACAACCATTCACAACACTTAGCAGCCAGTATGCAATGCTTGCACCTAGTCAAGCCTATTCAATCAGTAAAGTAGTATCATCAAAGAAAGACCACCGACAGGAATTTTGAGTGGGTATCAAAGAAACAATTCTTCTGAGGAGAAGACTGCTGTTGTCAATTGAGACGCCCTGCTGCACTGGAGAAGGCACCCAGGAGCACCTGGCACCCTACAGTTCTTCTCTTCCTGCCTCTCTTTTCCCTTTTCCTCTCATCTTTTCTTTTCATTCACTCTGTGTCTTATCATCCTTGCTTCTTTCCCTAGGGTAACTTTGAAGGCCATATATGCCATCAGCTTCAGATTTGAAGGATAAAGTTTTGACATGTCAGCCCATTTCAACTCTTCTTTTGAACAACATTATAAATACTTCCACATCAGCTACATATTCTAGTAGGTTTTATTACAAATGATCTATTCATTAAGCTGAGCTGACCAAGAGGTGGAAAAATAATTTGGTGCAGAGTTTTCCAATTAAATAAATATATTTATTATTAATACGAAAAGCATTTGTTTATGTCACTATCCAGTTGATGAATAAGCACTCAGCATATCGGAAGAGACAATAAAGATACATGACAGTAATTTATGAGCCAATGTCTGAGCTTTCTGATATGATCATACATCAATAAATGGTATCCATTTAAACCATGGATAACTCCTCTATAAAATAGTTACTGCCAATTTTATTAATTGCTCTGTGTTTGGAAATGCCATAACTATAATCTCAACTGGAAAATTTTACTTGGATTCCTAACAGAACTACAAAAGCTACTGCTGAACTCTCAGTGCTACTTGACTCAGAGAGGCCATGCAATCCAAAGTATTTCTAAATAGAATATACGGATGTTTTTATATTTTTTGGCAGGTGAACACCTGGTTTTGATTTTTTTTCCCCCTTTAGAATGAAGGCTTCAAAATCTGCCATTTGTATTCTGTCTTTTAGTGAACAATTACAGCAATCTGTTGATTTTCATTATTAAATGAGGTTAGAAAGATTAAAAACTGTCTTTTATTTTCTTTGTTTTGAAATCATGCTCATGCCAAGACTCATCTCATGTCATAGCTCTCTGGAAAACCAAAACATATTTAAAGCAAATAGGATATGGCTTCTTTGAGCTGGGATTATATTTATAAATTTTACTTCCCATAGTCAGTCTTCTATTATTCACAAAAAATCCCAGAAACCCAAAATAAACCACCCTTTCTATACTGTGTGGATCACCATATGTGTTTAGTTAGTCCAATGAGGTTATGCAGGCTCTCTACACCATTAATGGAGAAATTTTGTGCATTTTATTGCTAAATTCTTTCCTATTCATTTTACTTAGACAAAGTTTATACTCCTGAAGAAGGATCAACTCTCCAACTCAATGTAAATATTTTTCTCTTGTAAAAATCAGAGACATTTTTCGTATTTCAGATCTTTAAAAAGCATTTTAGTAACGAAATAAACACATTTCGTCCATATTTCTGTGGGGCTATAAAAAGTTTTAAATTAAAAAAAAAAAAGGAAAGGCAGAGGGGAAGAGGGGAGAGGTAGTGATGTCATTACATTACATTTCATTGCGTTGTATTTCGCGTGTGCCAAGGGATATATTCAGCAGAGGGGCACATTTATGATTTTAAAATTACCATTGTAATTTTAACAGGCAAGTTTATCAAAAGTGTTTTTTGCTGTAGTAAATAAGTCTCATGGATAAAACACTGGGTTTTTTCCAGTGGCCATTTATTTTTAAAATGTTTATTATTCCATGATTAAAATGAAGTGTATGGGATGCAAAAAATAAATCTTGGATATATTTGCTTGATGGCTTAAAAAACCCTAGCATCTGATATTTGTTTATGAAAAGATATTCTGTCTAGACATAATTCTGGATCCCTCTGAAAGGGACATTTATTTGTGTTTTGCAAGATATATGGTTAGGTATTTTATCCATACTTCTGTTATTCACCTCAGAATCCTGTAAGAGGTTCTATTACAAATCTTACAATATTTCTCAGCCTGGTAATGAAATTTCTTTATATTTGGGTTTTTTAAAAATATTATATATATATATATATATATATATATATATATATATATATATGCATATGTATATATCAATCATTTTTATGAGAAACCCTTTATGGAATCAGAATAGGAAAGTGAGAAGTTTTTGCTTCACCTGCAGAACTGAAATCATGTGGAGTTGAAACAGGTGTCAGAGAAATGACTGTGTTCCATCTCATAGATCATAACTGTGCAATTAAAACATTAATACTCAAGACTGTTAGATTTTAAAGTGCACTTCTGCACTTTATTTTCTTCATTGGTGTTCAGATATCACACAATAAGTACTTGGTCTGCAAAGAAATAAGGCACTTAAATCCTGATTAATTGTCCCTGTAGGCAGTTGCATATGAAATGAAGACAAGATGTTAAATGGCAAACACCTTTCCTTACTCAGCTTCTAAACATTCAGAGAGCTTTCATTTTTACCATTATACCTAGACAGCTACAGACTGTATAAACTGTTTTGGGGATCCTAATTGAAGATAAGTGCATTCTCACAGTTACATAATTGAGACTAGAAGAGAGAATGGTTTATGATTTACTCTGTAATCTATTGTATGTAACTCCCTCTCAACTGCTAGTTTTGACTCATTCTTGGGCGCTTAATTCTCCCCCAGTATGAGTACAACGGTAGCTTAGGTAAGTAATTTGGGACTGTGGGTTCTTGTAAATAGCAGGACATCTAAAAATCAGTTATTGCTGTGTACTGTGAACTTTCCATTCAGCACCTACAAAGCTTCCTGTATTGGTTTTGTTGGTTTTTTTTTTTTTTTTGTGAATGTACATCTCAGTTGTTCATAGTTTACAAACAACATATTCAAATCTCAGATACTTGAAATCTTGTAAGTATTTCAGACATTCTTCTTCTTCTTCTTTTTTTTTTTTCTTTTTTTTCACGACAAGATGGTTGCTGCCAGGAGTGCAATAGGTAATCTGAGGTAACTAACTTTTCTTGTTTATGTCTCATGCTTTCCACCTCTAAAAATCCAGAAACTGAATATGGTCTATTTTGCTAGGGGCTCTGCTGCAAATGAAAACTCCAAGTAGAAAGGGATTATTAATCCTATTGTAATATATATATATGAGTTATGTATTCCCTATCTGTGCAAATCTTCATTCAGATTCTGTGCAACAGTGTGTCTGTGTTGCTTGATTTGGTTGTAATTTAGCTGGCTTAGTGCTAGCAAATAAAAAAGAACCTGAAGCCAAATGATGTTGATTAGTTCATGTGCTCCTTATAGGTTTATCTCAGAAATAGCCAGTTGTAGGTAGTGACCTAAAAATTAATAAGGGCAGAAAATAAGAAGTTCTTTTCTGTTTATCAGTGTGCATACATATGACATTACTGAAGTAGCTCCTTAAGTGCTATGTCTGAATACTCTGGAAACAACTAACATTATTTTAAATTTAACACCACCTAGAGCTTGATGATTTTAGCATTTCTTAGGAAAGGAAAGGAAGCTTGAATCTTCTAAAGAAGTGTGATGTGTTGAATCTGAGTGTCTCATAACATTAACAAAATGCTTTTTAAAGAAATCTAGGTGTTCAATCAGGAATGTTTTCTGGTCTGTAGAGATTTTCCAGCATATATCCCTGTATTAATGGCTTAAATCAACACATGCTAAATGGTCTACAGGGTAGTGTCTTAATTTCTGCACAGCTGCTGGTTGCTTTAGTCCCCTTCTTGAAGTCCTCAGAATACAGCTATATCGCACAATGCTCTCCCACTGACATACGTTGATGCAAACTACCAGCAGCTTAAAGACGATACAGATATCACAGATTCTAAATTTTTCTAAGATTCTGTAAGTGCAGAATTGTCTCAGTTTGAGATGATTTGGAGGAGTAGAGACCTTGGATGAAAGTCTCCTTCTTTCGATTCAATACCCCTGGCTCTCTCCAATACAGAGAGAGAGACATCAAATGCGCCCAGATGTAAGTGGAAAAAAACCCACTTTATCAAGAAGAATGCTAAACAATGCTGATAAAACTGTGTTAAACTAACCTGAAAAATTCCCAAGCTTCCACCCACTGGACCAAAACTA
>NW_020956435.1:142083-144268 GCF_003031625.1 Empidonax traillii
TTTGTGTTAAAGAATTAAATCAACATTGGAAAAGCTCAATCATTATTAGACAGCAAAAGAAATGCCAGGAATGCTTGAAGGGATTGCCTAGTCCCTTTTCCAACACTATGAAAAATACAAATGTCTTCCTACATCATGGTAAAACTGTAATTTATCATGGGGTTGTAAGTTGTACTTAATCCACTTTTAACTCTGGGATTTACATACATTTGAATTCTTTAGACTTGGTTCTAATTTACTCAGATAAAGGTGTTATATTTCAAAGTGAGCATATAAATTTGTGTCAATCATGAAGGCTTTGTAATTAGACCAGAAATATTTTTTATTTAATTACTCTGATATTTTATCAGAAATAATACAATACACCTAATTGAATTTATTATCTCATTATAGTTTTTTTTCTTTGGGTTGCTTTATACAATTGCTGAGAGAAAACAAATGTCAAGCAATGGGTCAAAGTATATACATTTTTCCAAATATAATTTTCCCTTTTCCTTAATCAGTGTAGAAATTGCTGGAGCAACTTTCAGATACATACAATGTTGCATGTTTAAAAATTTTTAATGGTAAGAAAAATGAGACTTTCATATAAAAATATGTTCCAAAAATCATTATACTACAACAGAAAATGAAAAAAAAAATAATCAGGGTCAGATTTTCAGCTTCAAACACATATAAGTAACACCTAGAAGTTTTGATTTACAAAATTCCCAGTGGACATTCAGAAAAATTGAACTGATCATGTGTGAGAAAATTTCATAATTCTTACATAAAGAAGATGTTGGTAAGATTTGATTTAGACTTATCATACCTCATTTGAGGTTCCATATTGTACTACGGTGGGAGATTTATCAAATCTACCTTGACCTTTTTTCTGAAAAGTATTTAATGGTTCACTAACAAATAAATAACAGTATATAAGTATATAAATATATTTCTCTCTCATAAGAAAAGTTATTAATTCTAACATAATCTGGGGCAAGTGCTCTAACAAGTTGTTACAGGCTATAATTTAGGGGCAGAAAGAAGAATAAATAAAGGGAGCTAGTGGAAATGAGGTCTGTATTTAATGACGAAGTCTAATTTGTTTATGGTTTAATGTGTAATAATAAGACATATTACTAAATAAATCTGAAGGGTTTAGGACTTAAGTGGCATCAAGATAGTTCTATCTTCTGCTAAACTTTTTTTTTTTTTTTTTTTTTTTTTTTTTTTTTTTTTTTTTTTTTTTTTTTTTTTTTTTTTTTTTTTTTCAGATCTCTCAATCTCCTGAAGAAGTTTTTGGAGAACCTCTGTATCAACTGGGATGTGTGGATGGCATCACCCAGTAGAGGTTGGTTTCACATCTCTGCTACCCAAATTTCACTGTCTTTCATAATCATCCATTTTTAGATTAGCTCATTGTCTGTATACAGTGTAGTGTGACATGTATCTGAGGAAGATAAAATAAAAATTAAACAATATCCACTTTTTGAAATCAACTATGGGAGAAAACACAAGTTATAAAAAAAAATCCAAAAATATTAGGCAGTTAGGAGTTTAAAGATATACAGTTATTTCCATCAGATCCAATAGCTTCACAAAAAGGTTATAAATTAAAATGTGATTAGGAGAGACAAGATCATATATTTAAATAAAACTTCTTCAATATAATTTATTTCCAATTCACAACTTATTATTGTAGTGCAGAAACTCTTTTAAAAGTTCTTTTAATGTCAAATATGAAGGGCAATATTAGCTAGGAACTCAGATAGATAAAAGTATTGTATGGTAGTCAAATCCCAGCAAAAGAAAGGCTTTTATAAACCTCTATCTTTAATAGACTAATGTCTTTATTGAAGGTCAGTGCTTGGTTCTATTTGGTTTTGTTTTCTTCCTGTGGTATATAGATTTGCAATTTTATTTTCTGTTTCATTTGGTTTATCTTTGCCTGCAGGACTGCAGTATTGTGGAAAATAAATTTTTGTCTCAAGCTGACCTAGGAATAGGTGACTTATTACTGGAACTTCAGATAAATAGTTTCTGATTTTTATCTTGTTCTCCTCATACTCAGCTATACAGTAGATTTTTAAATGAAACCCAAAATATAAAAAAAAAAAAGATTGGTTTATAAGGGTCCCAATAGATATTAACAGGTATCAATTTGAATTGTAAGTTTTATGATACATGTTACTGATTTGAAGCA
>NW_020956435.1:144759-146994 GCF_003031625.1 Empidonax traillii
TTCAGATAAATAGTTTCTGATTTTTATCTTGTTCTCCTCATACTCAGCTATACAGTAGATTTTTAAATGAAACCCAAAATATAAAAAAAAAAAAGATTGGTTTATAAGGGTCCCAATAGATATTAACAGGTATCAATTTGAATTGTAAGTTTTATGATACATGTTACTGATTTGAAGCAAGCATTTGAAATTATTTGTGAACAGACAAAAAAATTCATGCACCGGGGTTGCATCCAGCTACAGAAATCAGAAAACCTTTGCATTTAGTTCTGTCAATATTTTCATTATGAAATATTCATTTTTTTTGAACTTTATTATATTTTCATCATTAAAAATAACCTTTATCATGATTACCCACAAAAAACCCTTATTTTTTTTTTTTTTAGTTAAAAACGTTCTTTAAAGAACTTATCCTGTAATTTAAAATAAACAAGTAAAGGAATATGAGAAAACATGAAATTTTTTTGTTTGTTTGTTTGTTTCAGTAAACTGCTTAAACTTTGTGTTTGTTTGGATTTTTTTCTCTTTTTTTCTTTTCTTTTGTACACTCCTAGAGTAGCCTTCTTCACAGCTTACTAAGCTGTACTATGAAATCACCCAATGTAGAAGATAAGAGTGTATCTAAATTCTTACTGCTTTTATTCACAGTTTCCTCCCAGAGTGGCTCAATCACCATCAACTTTTTCTAGTGTTTATTTCAGTAAAACAAAACAGAGGCAAAACCCAGGATCAGGCAGCCCAGCATTCAGTTGTAATTCACTTGAAGGAACAAAACCTGAGATCATTGCACATGCCTAGAAAAGAGGCAAAATTCATAGAATAAGGGAATAAATATGAGTTTATGGATTCTAAACAGAAAAGGACAGCAATACAAATATTGTTTAAAAACAATATTTGCAAGGAACAAGCAGGAAAGTATAATGACTAGAAATCTGAGGACTATATATTAGAATATAAGACTATAATAACAATTGCAATATATGTTTGGGTGTAAATCCTCACAATTGTTTTACATAAACACAGTAATGTAGAAAATCTCATTGCAGAAAACCTCATATAATTCAAGCACCATTTTTTACTGAGATTAGAAAAATGTGAATGTGTATTAGTGAAAACCTTTTTGTACATTAAATCTTAGCAACACTTCTCTGGAGTCTACTTCTAACTCAAAGCTGCTGAATTCTCTCCTTCATAAACTACTGATTTAAAATTGTAGTAAATCATCTTTCATACTGGTTTTAAGATATTATCAGTGGCAATTAATTTTCACCTTTTCTAGTATTAAAGACATCTCAACCACCCATATTTCTACTTTTTTTTCTGTTTTGTGAAATAATGACACACACACGTTTGGAATTTATCCTAGTTTCTTTGTAAAATCTTTAAAGATGTTGATGTCCTATAGTATACTAGCGTAATTAAAAATCATAGTTAAAGTAACCCTATAAGCTAACATCTTTCATCAGTTTCATCGGTTTGTCTTCCAAAGGAACCCAAAACCAAATCTGATGCTGTGGGGTTTTTTTTCTCTCACAGGAAGAAGGCACCTGTCTAGGGCAGGTGTTTAGGTTGAATTGCATTTCAAAGGTGGTCCGCTTCTCTCTGTTGATCTTATAAAGGAAACTTCATTCCCTTTGACTAGACAATTAACCTAAGATAACTTTTGTTGGCTCAAATAAATTTTACAGTGTTAAATACACTGGGAAATAATAACTGTTTCAGCAGGTTTTGTATGGTAACAAGTGTTTTCACTCCACCTTGCTGTCCTTCTTCTGTAATGCAGCTCAAAAATGTGAAAGCACCTGAGATATATCAACTTCACTCTGTATAGATGTGGATCTGGAAGATTAATCCAGCTGACTCACCTTTTGTCTTTAACCTAATAAAAAAAACCTGAAGAGGATAAGTACAGATATTCAGGGCCTGTAGGCATTTGTATCCCCTGTTAATATAATCTGAATACATATGAATATAAATATAATCTGTAACTATCAGAACTATGACACTGTTGTTACTCCAATTCCCTGGCTCAATATAATGGTGAAGAGTTAAATCAGCTTAAGTTTGCCTCTAGCCTGCCCTTTACTTGAGACATCTAAGCTCTGTGGGCTTTGACCTTCCCTGACTAGACATGAACCAGAATAAATTCTTTAGGGTTATTTTAAGGTTTTCTTCATTGAACAAGGAATTTAAAAACAAGTTGCAACTACACTGAACCAATCACATTTGGAATTT